>NC_133618.1:175056562-175119062 GCF_048593235.1 Sminthopsis crassicaudata | reverse complement strand
TCCAATGATTCTTAGATTGTTTCTCCTGGATCTATTTCCAAGCTGAGTTATTTTTCTGGTAAAGTATTTTACATTTTCCTATTTTTTTTCTTTTTTTGGGGGGGATTTTATTTGACTGATTTTTGATGTCTCATTGAGTCATTTGTTTTTATTTGTTCAATTTTCATTTTCAGTGAATGATTTTCTTCAGTTATTTTTTTAACCCCTTTTGCATTTGGCGAATTGAGTTTTTAAATCAGTTGTTGTGTTTATTGCTTTTTTTCCATTTCAGAAATTCTGTTTTCGAAGTAGTTATCTTTTTTTCCATTTTACCAAAACTGTTCTTTAAGGAATTATTTTCTTCACGCAATTTTTGTGTTTGTTTTTCTAGACTTCTTACTTTCACCATTTTCCTTCTAACTCTCTTTTAAGATCCTTTTTGAATTCTTCAAAGAGAGGCTTATGAGATAGAGACCACTTTATATCATTGAGGCTTCATTTAGAGATGGTTTCCCTTTAGTGTCCTCACAATTCGAGGTTTGTTTTTCTCTATCTCCATAAAAGGTATCTATGGACAGAATTCTTTTTGCTTTTTTACTCATTGTTAAAGGTTAAGTTCTGCTCTTAGAGCAAAGGGGATATTGGCCCAAGCTTTCTGTGCTGGTGACAGTGGCTCTACACTGTCCTGCGGCTGGTACTACCTACTTTCTTCCCTTGCTGGGTGGGTCTGGTCAAATTACATGTCATCCTGGAGTTCAGGGATTTACTATTTGCTTTCTGTAATTGTGTGGGAGATCTCATAGATACTCTGCTAATCCACTAGTTTCTGAACCAAGACAGAGTAGCAAATGCTGATATATTTTGGCTACAAGCCTTCTACTAGATTGCCCCAGCATGCAGAAGCCTCTCTGCACTGAATCTTCTTATCCTGCATGCATGTGCTGTGCTGCACCTGTGAAAACCCCCTCTCCCTCCACTGTCCTATTGAGACACAACTTTTCTGAAGTTCTTTCCAAATATTTTCTGCTTGAAATTTGTTACACTCCAAATATTTGTGGGTTTTTTCTATCCAAAAGATGTTCAGAGGCTTGATTTGTTGTTGATCTGAGGGAAGCCCAGAAGAGTTCAGACAGAAACTTGTCTACTTTCTGTTATCTTGGCTCCACTCACTTTAGTGTAGATATCTTTATTAAACCTCAGTTTGTCTTTTTTGCTACTTCTGTGTGGGGTTCAAGTCCACAAACTTCATTTGGAGCAATGGTCCCCATAAAAGGCAACCTCTCCCCTCAGGAATTTAGGGGTAAGATAGAGGGACTAAAGAGAGTTTTTGGAGTTTTAGTACTATATTTCAGGGGCTCCTACTGATATGATTTCCCTCCCTTAATTATTTATTCATATTAACTACCAATAGGTATTTAATTAACTTTTAGAAATTAGTATTAACTAAGGTCATAAAACAAGGGCATTTAGGCCAAAACTCCTTATGAATAAAGGATATATCTATATATCTATATCTATATCTATATCTATATCTATATCTATATCTATATCTATATCTATCTTTATCTATCTATCTATCTATCTATCTATCTATCTATCTATATACATATATATATATATTTACAATGCTAGGTTGAAAATGAGAAGTCCAGGGACTTCCGGCCAAGATGGCAGCATGGAGGCAGACAGCTGCTTGATCGCTGCATTTTCTCTCAGGACTTAATTCATGACAAGCCTCAGAGTTAATGCTTGACCGGAAAAGAAACCCACAAATAATCACCAAGAGACAACATCCTTGAAATTCGCCAGAGAAGGTCTGTGTTTGCTTGGGGGAGTGTGAACAGACTGAGTGCAGACTGGGGGCAGGCTGCAAGAGCCAGGCAGCTTACATAGCTCAGACCATAGGGGGGAGGGGTGCAATCTCTGCCTTTTCTGTGAAAATACTTTTTCCCCAGTGTGGATATTCCATCTTGGCAGCAAGCCAGGAGCAGCAGAGAAGGTGTAAACACCAGAGGTAAGGAATAAAACCAAAGAAAGCTAGCATCTCGAGACCCGGCCACCCCCACCCCCACCCAGAGTGACTCAGCACATTCCCAGAACCTTAGAACGAAGATACAGAACAGCCTTCTTTGTCCTGCAATTGCCTCTCTGCTGTCTCCCTCAGTCTAGAGGAAGCCCAGTAACAACCAGCCCCATCCCCCCACAAAACAGACTAATTGTTTTTCTTGTCAAGTTGTTGTCTTCAGTTCCCGCTCTGACAAAATGAACAAAAAATTTAAAAGGGCTCTAACCATTGACAGCTTCTGTATGGAGAGAGAGCAGACTTGAAATACTGAGGAGACCAAAAGCAGATTGTCTCCAGAGGAATCCCCTAAGGAGGATATGAGCTGCTCTTCAATGCAAAAGACTCTCATAGAGGAAATTAAAAAAGGCTCTCACAAGAGAGCTAGAAGAGAAATGGGAAAAGGAAAGGGAAGCTTGGCAAGAGAGCCTGGAGAAGTCATCCAGAGTGGATAAAGAGATCAAATCATTGAGAAATAAAATTAGCGAGCTGGAAAAAGAAAACAGCTCTCTAAAAAATAAAATGCATAAAATGGAAAAAAATTCCATAAAAGAAAAAAATTCACTTAAAAACTCAATTGGACAATTACAAAAAAGATATAAAAAAAGTGAGTGAAGAAAATACATGATTGAAAATTAGAATCGAACAAGTAGAAATGAATGACTCAAGGAGAAACCAAGAAGTAGTTAAGCAAAATCAGAAAAACAAAACAATTGAAAAGATTGTCAAGTACCTTATTGGAAAGACAACAGACATGGAAAACACATCCAGGAGAGAGAATTTGAGAATAATTGGACTCCCTGGAAAATGTGAGGGAAAAAAGAGCCTGGACACTATTTTCCAGGAAATTATCAAAGAGAACTGCCCAGTCTTTTGGAAAAAGAGAGTAAAATAGACATTGAAAAAATTCATCAATCACCCACTGAAAGGGACCCTAAAATCAAAATGCCAAGAAATATACTGGCCAAGTTCAATAACCATCAGACGAAGGAAAAAATACTGGAAGCTGCTAGAAAAAAGCAATTCAGATATGGAAGATATGGAAGAGCCACAATAAGGATAACCCAGTATCTAGCAGCATCCACATTAAAAGAACAAAGGGCCTGGAACATGATATTCCGAAAGGCTAAGGAAATTGGTATGCAGCCAAGAATAACTTACCCAGCAAAAATGAGCATATTTTACAGGGAAGAAGATGGATATTTAACAAAATTAATGAATTCCATCTATTCTTGATGAAAAAACCAGATCTACACAAAATGTTTGATCTTCAAATACAGAACTCAAGAGATTTCTAAAAAGGTAAAAAGAAATCTTGAGAACTATATTTCTGCCATAAAGATATATAAAGAACACATGTATAATTTGTCCTAGAAACTAGGGGTGGAAAGGAAATTATATCATAAAAAAGGGTAAAGTGGTGGTACTACATCTCATGAAGAGGCAAAGGTAACCTATTATATCTGAGAGGAAGAAAGGAGGGAGTTGAACATAGTGTGTATCAATAGACATATCAATTTATGGTGATACTTCTTCCACTTCATTGAAAAGTGAGAGGGAAGGAGTAAGCTAAGGAGAAGGGAATACAGGCATTGTGAGGAAAAAGGGTAAAATAGGGGGAGGAACTTTAAGGTGGAGGAGGGATACTAAAAAGGGAGGGCTGTGAAAAGCAAATGGTGTTCACAAGTTTAATATTGGGTAGGGGGGTAAGAGGGAAGGAAAGGAGAAAAGCATAAGCAGGGGTTAACAGGATGGCAAGCAATATAGAATTAGTTATTCTAACCATAAACATGAACTGGGTAAACACCTTCATAAAGAGGAAGCAGTTAGCAGACTGGATTAAAAATCAGAATCCTACTATATGTTGTTTACAAGAAACACAACTGAAACAGGGTGATACATTCAGAATAAAAGTAAAAGGGTGGAGCAGAATCTACTATGCTTCCCTTGAAGCTAAAAAAGCAGGGATAGCCATCCTCATTTCAGATCAAGCAAAAATAAAAATTGATCTAATTACAAGAGATAAGGAACGGCAGTATATCCAGCTAAGGGGTAGCATAGATAATGAAACAGTATCAATATTAAACATATACTCATCAAGTGGTGCAGCATGTAAATTCTTAAAAGAGAAATTAAGAGAGCTGCAAAAAGAAATAGACAGCAAAACTGTAATAGTGGGTGATCTCAACCTTACACTGTCAGAATTAGATAAATCAAACCACAAAATAAATAAGAAAGAAGTCCAAGAGGTAAATAGTATAATAGAAAAGTTTGATATGATAGACCTTTGGCAAAAGCTAAATGGAGACAGAAAGAAGTACACTTTCTCTCAGCAATTCATGGAACCTATACAAAAATTGATCATATACTAGGATATAAAAACCTCAAAGTCAAATGCAGTAAGGCAGAAATAGTAAATGCATTCTTTTCAGACCACAATGCAATTAAAATTACATTTAATAAAAAGCCAGGGGAAAATAGTCCAAAAATAATTGGAAACTAAATAATCTTATACTAAAGAATGATTGGGTAAAACAGCAAATCATAGACATAATTAATAACTTCACCTAAGAATATGACAATAATGAGACATCATACCAAAATGTGTGGGATACAGCCAAAGCAGTAATAAGGGGAAGTTTTATATCTCTAGAGGCCTACTTGCATAAAATAGAGAAAGAGAGGGTCAATGAATTGGGCTTACAACTAAAAATGCTGGAAAAAAAAACAAATTAAAAACCCCCAGACAAACACAAAACTTGAAATTCTAAAAATAAAAGGTGAGATTAATAAAATTGAAAGTTAAAAAAATATATTGAATTAATTAATAAAACTAAGAATTGGTTCTATAAAAAAACAACAAAATAGACAAACCCTTAGTAAACCTGATTAAAAAAAGGAAAGAGAAAAAGCAAATTGTTAGTCTTGAAAATTAAAAGAGAGAACTCCCACTAATGAAGAGGAAATTAGAACAATAGTTAGGAGCTTCTTTGCTCAACTTTATGCCAATCAATTCAATAACTTAAATGAAATGGAAGAATACCTTCAAAAATATAGGTTGCTCAGATTAACAGAGGAAGAAGTGAGTCCCATCTCAGAAAAATAAATAGAACAAGCTATTCATCAACTCCCTAAGAAAAAATCCCCAGGAACAGATGGATTTATATGTGAATTCTACCAAACATTTAAAGAACAACTAATTCCAATGCTACTTGAACTATTTGAAAAAATAGGGATTGAAGGCATCCTACCAAATTCCTTTTATGACACAGACATGGTACTGATTCCTAAACCAGGCAGATTGAAAACTGAACAAGAAAACTATAGACCAATTTCCCTAATGAATATTGATGCTAAAATCTTAAATAAGACATTAGCAAAAAGACTTCAGAAAATTATCCCCAGGATAATACACTATGATCAAGTAGGATTTATACCAGGAATGCAGGGCTGGTTTAATATTAGGAAAACTATTAGTATAATTGACCATATTAATAATCAAACTAATAAAAACCATATGATCATCTCAATAGATGCAGAAAAAGCATTTGATAAAATCCAATATCCATTCCTACTAAAATGCCTGAGAGTATAGGAATAAATGGACTATTCCTTAAAATAATAATGAGCATATATTTAAAACCGTCAGTAAACATCTGTAATGGCGATAAACTGGAACCTTTCCCTGTAAGATCAGGAGTGAAACAAGGTTGCCAACTATCACCATTACTGTTCAATATAGTACTAGAAATGCTAGCCTCAGCAATAAGAGCTGAGAAAGAGATTCAAGGAATTAGAGTAGGAAATGAGGAAATCAAATTATCACTTTTCACAGATGATATGATGGTATACTTAGAGAACCCCAAAGACTCTGCTAAAAAGCTATTAGAAATAATTCAGAACTTTAGCAAAGTTGCAGGATACAAAATAAATCCCCATACATCCTCAGCATTTTTATACATTACCAACAAAATCCAACAGCAAGAGATACAAAGAGAAATTCCATTCAAAATAACTGTCGATAGTATAAAATATTTTGGAATATATGTACCAAAGGAAAATTCAGGAATTATATGAGCAAAATTACAAAACACTTGCCACAAAAATGAAGTCAGATTTTTTTCTTTTTCTTTTTCTTTTTTTTATTAATTTTATAATTATACATTTTTAATAGTATATATGCATGAGTAATTTTTTATAACATTATCCCTTGTGTTCATTTTTTCAAATTTTCCCCTCTCTCCCTCTACTCTCTCCCCTAGATGACAGGCAATCTCATACATTTTACATGTGTTACAGTTTAACCAAGATATAATATATGTGTGTAAATCCAATTTTCTTGTTGCACGTTAAGTATTGAATTCCGAAGGTATAAATAACCTGGGTAGATAGACAGTAGTGCTAATATTTTACATTGAATTCCCAGTGTTCCTTCTCTGGGTATAGTTGTTTCTGTCCATCACTGATCAGCTAGAAGTGAGTTGGATCTTCTTTATGTTGAAGATATCCACTTCCATTGGAATACATCTTCATACAATATTGTTGTTGAAGTCTATAGTGATCTTCTGGTTCTGCTCATTTCACTCAGCATCAATTCATGCAAGTCTCTCGAAACCTTTCTGTATTCGTCCTGCTGCTCATTTCTTACAGAGCAATAATATTCTATAGCCTTCATATACCATAATGAACCCAACCATTCTCCAATTGATGGACATCCATTCATCTTCCAGTTTCTAGCCACTACAAAAAGAGCTGCTACAGCCATTTTGGCAGAAACAAGTCCCTTTCCCCTCTTTAGTATTTCTTTGGGATATAAGCCCAGTAGTAGCACTGCTGGATCAAAGGGTATGCACAGTTTGATAACTTTTTGGGCATAGTTCCAGGTTGCTTTCCAAAATGGCCGGATTCTTTCACAACTCCACCAACAATGTATCAGTGTCCCAGTTTTCCCACATCCCCTCCAACATTCCTCATTATTTGTTCCTGTCATCTTAGCCAATCTGACAGGTGTGTAGTGATATTTCAGAGTTATGTTAATTTGCATTTCTCTGATCAGTAGTGATTTGGAACACTCTTTCATATGAGTGGATATAGTTTCAATTTCATTATCTGAGAATTGTCTGTTCATATCCTTTGACCATTTATCATTTGGAGAATGGTTTGATTTCTTATAAATTAGGATCAATTCTCTATATATTTCGGAAATGAGACCTTTATCAGAGCCTTTAACTACAAAAATATTTTCCCAATTTGTTACTTCCCTTCTAATCTTGTTTGCATTAGTATTGTTTGTACAGAAACTTTTTTGTTTGATGTAATCAAAATTTTCTATTTTGTGATCAATAATGATCTCTAGTTCTCTGGTCATAAATTCCTTCCTCTTCCACAGGTCTGAGAGGTAGACTATTCTCTGTTCCTCTAATCTATTTATGATCTCATTCTTTATGCCTAAATCATGGACCCATTTTGATCTTATCTTGGTATATGGTGTTAAGTGTAGGTCCATATATAATTTCTGGCATACTAATTTCCAGTTTTCCCAACAGTTTTTTTTCCAAATAATGCATTTTATCCCTAATGTTGGTATCTTTGGGTTTATCAAACACTAGATTGCTATAGTTGTACCCATTTTGGTCCTTTGTGCCTAATCTGTTCCACTGATCGACGGTCTATTTCTTAGTCAATACCAAATGGTTTTGGTGACTGCTGCTATATAATATAGTTTTAGATCAGGTATACTTAGACCACTTTCATCTGACTTTTTTTTTTCATTAATTCCCTTGAAATTCTCGACCTTTTATTTTTCCATATGAACTTTGTTGTTATTAAAATAGTTTCTTGGGAGTCTGATTGGTATAGCACTAAATAAATAGATTAGTTTGGGGAGTATTGTCATCTTTTTATATTGGCTCGGCTTATCCACAAGCACTGGATGTCTTTCCAATTATTTAAATCTGATTTTATTTTTGTGGCAAGTGTTTCATAATTTTGCTCATGTAATTCTTGACTTTTCTTTGGTAGATGGATTCCCAAATATTTTATACTTTCAACATTTGTTTGGAATGGAATTTCTCTTTGTATCTCTTGCTGTTGCATTTTGTTGGTGATGTATAAAAATGCTGAGGATTTATGTGGATTTATTTTGTATCCAGCAACTTTGCTAAAGTTGTGAATTATTTCTAATAACTTTTAATTAGAATCTCTGGGATTTTCTAAGTATACCATCACATCATCTGCAAAGAGTGACAGTTTGATTTCTTCATTACCTTTCTTCATTCTTATTCCTTTAATCTCTTTCTCAACTCTTATTGCCGAGGCTAACATTTCTAATACAATATTGAATGGTGATAGTGGGCAACCTTGTTTCACTCCAGATCTTACTGGGAAAGGTTCCAGTTTATCTCCATTGCATATTATGCTTACTGTCGGTCATAAATATATGCTCCTGATTATTCTAAAGAATAGTCCATTTATTTCTATACTCTCAAGCGTTTTTAGTAGGAATGGGTGTTGGATTTTATCAAATGCTTTTCCTGCATCTATTGAGATGATCATATGGTTTTTATTAATTTGATTATTAATATGGTCAATTATACTAATAATTTTCCTAATATTAAACCAGCCCTGCATTCCTGGTATAAATCCTACTTGATCATAATGTATTATCCTGGGGATGATTTTCTGAAATCTTTTTGCTAATATCTTACTTAAGATTTTAGCACCAATATTCATTAAGGAAATTTGTCTATAGTTTTCAATAAAGTCAGATTTAAATAATTGGAAAGACATAGAGTGTTCTTGGATAAGCCGAGCGAATATAATTAAGACGACAGTACTCCCTAAACTAATCTATTTATTTAGTACTATAGCAATAAGACTCCCAAGAAACTATTTTAATGACCTAGAAAAAAATAACAACAGAATTCATACAGAACAACAAAAGGTCGTGAATTTCAAGGGAAGTAATGAAAAAAAGAATTAAATGAAGGTAGTCTAGCTGTACTGATCTAGTACTATATTATAAAGCAACAATCACCAAAACCATTTGCTATTGGTTAAGAAATAGACTAGTTGATCAGTGGAATAGGTTAGGTTCACAGGGCAAGATAGTGAATAAAAATAGCAATCTAGTGTTTGACAAACCCAAAGATCTCAACTTTTGGGATAAGAATTCATTATTTGACAAAAACTGCTGGGAAAACTGGAATTTAGTATGGCAGAAACTAGGCATGGACCCACATTTAACAACACATACTAAGATAAGATCAAAATCGGTCCAAGATTTAGGGATAAAGAACAAGATCATAAATAAATTAGAGGAATATAGGATAGTTTCCCTCTCACAGTTGTGGAGGAGGAAAGAATTTGTTTCCAAAGGAGAACTAGAGATCATTATTGATCACAAAATAGAAAATTTTGATTACATCAAATTAAAAAGCTTTTGTACTAACAAAACCAATGCAAACAAGATTAGAAAGGAAGTAACCAATTGGGAAAACATTTTTACAGTTAAAGGTTCTGATAAATGCATCATCTCCAAAATATACAGTGAATTGACTTTAATTTATAAGAAATCAAGCCATTCTCCAATTGATAAATAGTCAAAGGATATGAACAGACAATTTTCAGATGATGAATTTAATACCATTTCTGCTCATATGAAAGAGTGTTTCAAATCACTACTGATCAACGAAATGCAAATTAAGACAACTCCGAGATACCACTACCACTATACACTTTTCAGATTGGCCAAGATGACAAGAACAAATAATGATGAATGTTGGAGGGGCTGTGGGAAAACTGGGACACTGATGCATTGTTGGTGGAGTTGTGAAAGAATCCAACCATTCTGGAGAGCAATCTGGATTTATGCCCAAAAAGTTATCAAACTGCACATATCCTTTTACCCAGCAGTGCTACTACTGGGCTTATATCCCAATGAAATACTAAAGAAGGGAAAGGGACCTGTATGTGCCAAAATGTTTTTGGCAGCCCTTTTCATAGTGGCTAGAAGCTGGAAGATGAATGGATGTCCATCAATTGGAGAATGGTTGGGTAAATCATGGTATATGAATGTTATGGAATATTATTTTTCTCTAAGAAATGGCCAACAGGAGGAATACAGAGAGGCTTGGAGAGACATCAACTAATGCTGAGTGAAATGAGCAGAACCAGGAGATCATTATACCCTTGAATAATGATACTGTATGGGGATGTATTCTGATGGAAGTGGATATCTTCAACATAGAGAAGAGCTAATCCAATTCCAATTGATCAATGATGGACAGAATCAACTACACTCAGAAAAGGAACACTGGGAAATAAGTGTAAACTCTGAGTATTTTTTTTTGGTTTTGTTTTGTTTTTCTTCCCAGATTATTTTTACCTTCCAAATACAATTCTTCCTTTGCAACCACAACAACAAAATTCAGTTTTGCACATATATATTGTACCTAGGATATACTATAAGATAATTAATATGTATGGGAATGCCTGCCATCTAGGGGACGGGGTGGAGGGAAGGAGGGGGATAATTTGGAACAGAAGGGAGTACAAGGGATAATGTTGTAAAAAAGAAAAAATACCTATGCATATGTATTGTCAAAAAAATGTTATAATTATAAAATTAATTTAAAAAAAAACAAAGAAAACGAGAAGTCCAAGTCAGATCTGCCTCTGGTCAAATATTGAGGAGAAGACAGACTTTCTTTTTCATAAAAATTCCACATTTTTAATTATTAAATAATAAATCAATACCAAAAAAAAAGGGAGATGTATGACATTAGATTGCAAGTCGGATTTAAATAAGCTTTTACTAAATATATTGCAGAAATATTTTATAAGTGCATAGTTTGTCAGTCCCTATATAACTTTGTGTCATTTATTCCCAGTTTCTTTTTTTCAAACAATATCTTTTTATTTTCAAAAATATATGCAAAGGTAGATTTTTAAACATTTAACCTAACAAAACTTTGTGTTCTAAATTTTTCTTCCTCCCTTCCCTCTACCCCCTCTACTAAAATGCAAGTAATCCAATATATGTTAAACATGTGAAATTCCTCTAAACATATTTCCACATTTGTCATACTTCAAAAGAAAAATGAGATCCAAAAGGAAAGAAAATAAGAAAGAAAAAAAGCAAGTAAACAACAACAAAAAAGGTGAAAATACTATGTTGTGATCCACATTCGGTCTCTACAGTCTTCAGATGCTTGAAATCAACTATTGATACTCAGGTCTTCTCTTCTGTATGAAAAAAAAATCCCTAATTATTTCAGCAAATCTTTTTATGACTTGAACTGATGTTAGGATGATGTTAGGATTACTAGGTGAGAACTCAGGTTGTCTGGACAATGACAAGGTGAGAATTCAGGTTGTCTGGACGATTACAAGGTGAGAACTCAGGTTGACTTGACAGTTGTCTGGCTCAGACCTTTGGGAGTTTACATCTCTAAGAGGAGCAAGCTCATTGGTTGGAGTACTTCTTCCCAGAAGCCCTTGCATTACCCCACGCCCATTCTCTGGGAGAATAAAAGAGGCAACATTGGGCCTGGACAAGCAGTCTGGACTGGGGAAGGACAAGAGGTGGAGGAGATCCAGAGCCAGGATTCAGGAAGAAGAAGAGGCTGGCTGGAGGCTCCAGAAGCCTCCCAAGAAACCTGCTCATAGAGGAAAAGATTATACAGAAAAGAAATCTCCTCCCAAAGAAGAATCACAACTGAGAGATGATCAGAACATTACAAACTGAGGTGCCTGTACAATGGGGATTGCCTTCTTTGTGGTAAAATTATATAGCCAATTGACCAAATATTTAGGGTACAGAATTGGGTATTAAAAAGACTTGAGTTCATAGACTACCTCAAACACTCCCTAGCAGAGAGACTGTAGAACTCAACCTCTTTGGGCCTTGATTTCCTCATCTGTCATCTGGGAATAATTATAATATCTAATTCACAGAGGTGATGTAAAGATCCTATGAATTAATATAGATAAAAACATTATGATCCTTAAAACACTATGTAAATCCAAGATATTATTTTCATTACTAGTACTATTATTATTGCCCTTCATCAAATATTCTTTAGCCTATCAATATCCTTCTAGATCAAGATATATTGTATTAATTACATGAAATCTGATATTATTGTGAATTTCTTTAATGAATAATCCAAACTATTTTCCTTAAAGATCTGAAAATTCACATAGAATAAAAAACAAATTAATAAATATTTAGTACTCTGTGAAACAAAGTTGGAATGTCAGTCATTTGAGTTAATTCATCAGTACTTGTAGATGCTGTCCTTGGACACTTGCTTTGAGATCAGAATTGAATAAAGCAAAGAGAGAGAGCTAATATGTTTTTTGGGAATTTGAAATTTTCACTGATTCTAAGTTGTTCCTTTTTCATTGTGTTTTTTTTAGATAAGTGTTCTTTTGATACTGCTACATGATTGTAGCATAGCAGGTAGCGCATAGGGCCTGAATTCAGAATTCAGGGAAAAAAAAAAACAAAACAAAAAAAAACTTGACTTCAAAATCCAACCTCAAATATTTTAGGGATGTAATCCTGAGTAAGGCACTAAATACTGTTTCTCTCAGTTGAGGTAGCTAGATGGCAGACTGAATAAAATACCAGGCCTATAGTAAGGAAGATTCATTTCCTGAATTCAAATCTGGTCTTAAATACTTACTAGTTGAGTGACAAAGAACAAGTCACAATCCTGTTTGTCTCAGTTTTCTCATCTCCAAAGTGAACTGGAGAAGAAAATAGCAAACCATTGCAGGATCTCTTCCAAGAAAATCTAAAATGGAGTCATGAAGAGTCATATATAACTAAAACTAACTGAATAACAAAAATAATTACATTCTTGGGATTACTCCAATCTTACTTGAGAGAATAAAAAATATTGAAGACCCAAAGGTAAATGGAGAGCATAGGTCTCAATGCATAACTTTTATCAATAACAATAAATAAATAAATAAATATATATATATATATAAATATATATATATACACACATACTTAGGCAAGCAAAAGAAATTGAGTGGGTGGGAGGTTTCTACTTATTCCCATATTTTTTTTTAAATGGCAGCCATTATATCATGTAAATCCTATTGGGAAAGGCTAGGTTGAACATGGACAAACCTCTGAAAGGATGAATACACATGGATTGGTTGCAATCTCCTTTTTTGGAGGGAGTACCCATAGTAATGAACCTACAATACCACTGAAGTTCTCAAGTCATCCACTTTCTATCACAATCCATATTGTCTAACTCTTCCTCTTTGAAAAGGAATTAATAGTGTGAAGGCCTGAGGCTTTTGAAGAAACTGAGTTTGTTTCAACTCATATTATATTTCCCTAGTGAATGTGTGTTGCCCTATCCTGAGTTCCTCTTTGATTTGAAGTATCTGGGCATTAAATTAAATACAAACTTAATTTTGAGGATCTTTAAAAATTCTTAAATGTTGTCCATTTTTGTGTGAAAATGTGAATCCTGCACTTCAGTTATTTTCATAGTGTCTGCTTGTTTTTAAATGTGCAACTTGATCAAGTTAATGTAGATATGTTTCTTTTATCTTTGAGCAAAAAAAATGGGATTTTATCTAGCAACTTTAAAAAACAATTTATTTATCTTATTATAGTTTAGTTTATTGATTTTCCATAACTCTATAACTTCTTTATTTCTCCTTGTATAGTAGAAAATTTTTCAGTGTGGATATTTTAATCTATTCCAATAGAACATCTAATAAACTAATTAGGTATTGGACAAAGAATGTATCTAAAAAGCATTTACAATTAATGTTTTCGGGTGCTCTGAGAAATTAGCACTTTCTATCCCTTTTCCTTCACTCTTTTTCACAATAAAAATGTAAGGAGATCATGCATTATATAGCTTTAATTATTTTTATTGTTTTATGGATTGCCAAAGTGAAAACATAACAAAACCCAACAAAATAAGCTATAACTCAGTTTATATTAAATGTCTTTTAGAGTTAAATGGGTCATTAGAAAGATGAAAAAAAATCAGTAGCTACACACATTGCTGGTAAAAACGTCTAGAATTTACTTTCCTCTCTTACAGTCTTTAAATAAAAAAAAAGTTATTTTTTTACATCTAGATGAGGCATCAAAATGAATCTTTTGCAAAGATTGTGATAATTGAGTTAAATAATATATTTTAAACTTCTCTGGGAACTCTAAAGTACTTGAGAGAGATAATTTATACTAATCTGTCTTTGAAATAATTTATCCAACTATTCCATACGCCCTGTTCTAGTTTTTAATGTGATTTTCTTTAGTTATCTTTTTAACCTCTTTTTCCATTTGATTTATTCTACTTTTTAAGGAGTTGTTTTCTTCAGGTAATTTTTTTCTTTTTTTTTCCCACACTATTGCCTATTTTTTTGCATACCTCATTTCTTTTCTCATTTTTCCTTCTACCTCTCTCACTTGCCTTTTCTTTTATGAGCATTTCCAAGAAGCCTCTTTTGGCTTGAGAAAAATTTATCTCAATCTCTGTGATTTTTTCTGTGGGCATTCTGTCTTTGTTTTGAGTTTGTGTTAGGGGTCTGCCCTTCACCATAGTAGCATTCAAGATTCTTTTTTGTTTCTTGCTCATTTTTTTTTTGCCTTTTATTTTGGTATTTCTCCTTTTTTACTTTTATGGTTCAGCTCTGATCTTGGGGCAAAAGGGGATGCTGTTCCAAGCTTCCTATGCATTTCTGAGCCTTGGCTTTGAGTACAGGGGTCCCTTGTGTTTGCAGGGGGTAGCTTTACCAGTTCTTTTCAGGAAACACCTTGGTTTCCCAGAGTTGGGACTGAAAGCTGTCCCCCTGATTTGCTCTTCTACTGAC
The DNA here is from genome assembly GCF_048593235.1 of Sminthopsis crassicaudata. NCBI lineage: Eukaryota > Metazoa > Chordata > Mammalia > Dasyuromorphia > Dasyuridae > Sminthopsis > Sminthopsis crassicaudata. The sequence goes on along the minus strand of NC_133618.1, from coordinate 175,104,163 downwards.
ATAGGACTGAGGATCCTAGTTGCTGGTTTGCTGTTATTAAGACCCTCTCTTTGGCTTTCTTAAAGTCTATTTGAGCTGGGCTGAACAACCTTTTCACCCTAGTGAGACTGACTTTTCTTGAAGTTTTTTCAGACTATCTTGAGCTATAGAGCTTGCTTTCATTATATCGGACTATTCAGAGGCTTGGTTTCCTATGAACCTGGGAGAACTTGAGCAGCTTCCTGACTTTACTCTGTCATTTTGTCTTTATCCTTGAAACCCAATTATTCTATTAATGATGAATGCAGCATAGATTTCATTCAAGAGATAGTCAACAAATATTTATTAAGTACCTACTGTATATGTGGAACTGTTCAAAGAGATAAGAGTAATTCAAGGGAAAGAACTCTTGAACACATGAAAACAGAATAGCTGAATTAAAATCAAGGCTCTGGTACTACCTGGCTGATTGGTTGTGTGACTTTAAACAAGCCACTTTATGTTTCTAAGTTTAATTTTTCTTTTCTTTCTTTTTTAATTTTTGTTATGTCAATGACTTTCATTTATAGTTTACCTTTTACTTGTTTTATTTCTACTTTTACAGCATTAGAGGCAAGCAGTCTCATTTATTTTTGCTTTCCCTATTTTTCATCCTTACAGAACTAGAACAAAACAGATATTTCCTCTCTGGCTTACTCATCTGGGGTCTGTTCTACCACCACAAAAGCTGACTGGTCCCTTAGAGTAAACTCTATCCTAAGAACAATTTAGTGACTGGTGATTCCCTTCCTGAATTCATCATAACATTAGAAGGTCCAGCCACATTGCTTGCTCCTCACTTCCAACACATTTTCTTGGTTGCTCCAGAATCAAGTGCTTTCAAACTCTTTACTAGCTATCAGGCATGGATCCTCCTTCCTTTTATGTAAGTTCCTTATAAATAAGATACTTTTGTCTTCTTGTTTTTGTATCTTAAATAGAAAATATTTAATCAATGCTTTATCTATTGATTTATCTAGCCTCCAATAAATATTTATTTAATGGAATGTTTAAAATATTCCTACTATCTTTCATGATGCCCATGTAATTTATAAAGTCTTTCAAGAGTCATTTTCATTCACAGCAAATGTGGATTCCTTTGACTAAAATAAATTAAATTGGTTTAGTAAGTTAAATTTTTAGAAATATTGCTCTTAGATACATAGATAGATAAATTATTCCTTATGTACCAGTACATGTCAGGCACTGAAAATATAAACATAAGTAAACAAGATGGATCTGGCTCTTAAGGAGTTCATTAGGCCTGAAGTCAGGAAGAACTGAATTTGAATATGGCCTCAGATACTTACTAGCTGTATAACTCTGGGATAGTCAGTTAATTTTTTTTCTCAGTTTTCTCATCTGTAAAATGGAAATAAAAATTGCCCCATCTCCCAAGGTTTTTATGAGGATAAACTGAGATAAGATTCTAGTCTAGTGGTATGGGAACAAAAACAAAAGATGAAGGAGAGTTGTAAAAGGGAAGAATGCTTGAATTTCAAACATGGTTTAGAGTTGGAGGTCAGAAAATTCCTGGGAAAGATAAGTGGAAAATGCATCTATCAGAGGGAGTTTGGTATCAAGGATAAAGTACAAGGTTTCTGTTTGAATGCTGGACAGAATGAGTAGGAGGCAGCATAGTTTGGAATTAATGGTTTAAAAGAAATGTTTACCTAAAATACATATAATCTTATGGTTAATCATCAAAAAAATATTATGCCATTTTAAAAGTCAGAATTCCCCCATGGATTAGAGGTGCCAACCTTTTCTATTTCTCATTGCATGTCAATTTTGAGTTTCAAGAACCACTTTTGAGATAGTTGGTCACTATGAATGGTGTAATCTGGGGAATACAATATTGTATTATGTATTGAACATATTGTAAACCATATTTCTGCCAGGCCATTGGCTAGTTTTTGCTAACCAGTTTGTTTTCATTGTTTGTTTTGTTTTTGCAAAGCAAGGTTTTTGTTTGTTTATTTGTTTTTGCAAAGCAAGACATGCTTATCTCAATAGTTGATGCACTTCCCTTAGATGGATACCAAGTCACTTTTGTTGAATTGTTTCTGGGTCTCACTGGGCCATTCTACTTATCCACTTGACCATCCTATTTTAATGGGAAGATAATTAGGAAATTCTTGGGTTAGTGCCCAGACTATTATTAGTTTATTTAATAGTGTTAGTAATATTTTGGAAAGTGTGTTGGAATTGTCAACAGAAGACATAGGTTCAAATCCCAATTTTATTGCTTGTCAGTTCAATATTTTACTTTATCTCTGCATTGTTGTTTCCTGATCTACAAAATAAGGATCCCAAAGTTTGTTTTTAGCTCTGTTTAGGATTCTAAATCCATTGCTTTAGCATGAATCAAACCAAACTAGTCATTCCTTCTTCCTTTAATTTCCTGGACCATTAGAGTACTTTTTTTGTGTGTGTGTGTGTGTGTGTGTGTGTGTGTGTGTGTGTGTGTGTAGGAGAGGGAATAGGGGGGAGTTTACCCTATCCCCAGCTTCCTTTATTTTAAAATGAAGTCAGAGAAATGACCAGAATCTGATCCTCTCTAGCTGAGGCAACATTTATTTAAGAGGAAATTAGTTTAAAACACTGAGGATCAAATAACAGGGTTCAGGGCCTTTAGTGCTGCTATTGTTTGAGCTTTGTGTTCTGCTCATTTTTCTTTTTCTTTTCTTCTTTATTTTTGGTGATCATATAAATGTTAGGGGAGAAGAGAAAATAAAGATATCTGGAGAAATGTATTCCAAGTAGATAGTTATTTCACATGTTTTCCAAAAGATACATCATTTCACTGTTTATATTGAATAATATCCCAGGTGCACTGGCTTGTTTGCTCCTAAGTTTTCTAATATATACACATATGCATACAAATACATACAAACATACATATTTGTACAGGTAGGATCTAATATATTCATATGGCATGCACATATACACATGTGTATCTACATATACACATAAGTTAGGTACAGATATGTTATATGCACACATATATGTGTCTATGTATATATCTATTGTTTTAAAATATTACTGTGCAGAATTTCTAGTCTAAAGCACTCTACAAGGTAATATACAAAACGCAACATTTCAAGGCTGTGATTTTCATTCCTTGTCTAACTTATTATTATATAATTATATAATTATAACTAATTATAATTGTTGTTATAATTGCCCTTTCTTTCTATCCTTTATCATGGCAATATTTATACTTTGTCCGGTTAGAGCAGATCCTCTAAATCAGTTATTTTTAGCAATGAATTAGACAAATAGATCATGTCCAGGGGATTGGTTTTTTTGTCACTTCATCTTTTGTCACTTCATCTGATAGAAAGCTCTTTAATATATAATCCAAGTCTGCCCCAAACTTGATCAGTTTGAAGTTTAATTTCTTACTTCCCATGACTCTGTAACTTCTAAGATTTTATTTGCATAGTAGACAAGGTATTAATTTGAACTTGTTTATGCTTCCTTGTAAGTGTTCTTAGACTATTTTTATATGTGTTTGTCCTGTCTCTCTCATTAAGTTGTAAACTCCTCGGGGGCTTTGGCATCTCCTCTCAGCACCTAATACCAACCTCTGTACTCAGGAGGGACTGCTTCAATAAATGGTGTTGATTGACAGGGAATAGGGTTTTCTACCACAACAATGAATTCCAGAAGGCAAGTCTAATGTGTGTGATCTGCCTCTCCTAAATACTCTCCTCCCTACCTGCCTTGGAGTGGATCAGGATACACAGAGCTAAGAGCAGAAGCCAAGGGATGTCAGGGCATCAGGAAGGGCAAAATAAAAATGTCACTTGTTCTGATGGAGAAAATATTCATTTGGAAAGATAGAAGAGAAAGTACATCTAGTAGAAGGCAAAGATCCAGATTCTTTTTTGCTCAATATAGCATTTCTATGGGATTTTTGTGTAAATCAGCTTGTGAGTCAAAAAAAGAATATATAAATCCACACATGGGATTCTCTTGGAAATGATTTGTCATTTCCAGTTTTGTGCAAACAGAGACTAAATGACTTGCACATAGCCAGTGAATGTCTGAGATTGCATTTGAACTAAAGTTTTCCAACTCTAGGCCCCCATGCTCTATCCATTGAGCCTTATAGTTACCTCATGGAGATGAAGGTTCCTTATTTATGTTTTCAAAGTCAACTCAATGTTTTGACTATATCAACATTACTTTCATTCATATATATATATATATATATATATATATATATATATATATATATATATAAATCAACAGCCAACATCAAGAACCAAATTGTGGAGGAAGCAATGTGGGCTTTAAAAGCTAGCTAAAGAGAAAAAGCAGGGCACTGAATTAGAAATAGGAACATCTGAATTCCAGTCCTGGATGTTTGGACCTGTTTGTCACAATTTCTTTGAACCTCAATTTTGATTTTAAAATGAGAGGGCCAGGGCAATGACCTCTGAGATCTCTTTCAGCTCTGCAATCTGTAATTCCATGAATGATAAGGAAAAAATAGTATGAACATGAAGATTTCTTATTTTAAAGTGAATGGATCAAAATTAATGAATTTCATGTTCATTTTCAATATTTGAAATATTAACAGAATAACCTTGTCTATGGTTAAAAATTGCAGAAGTTCCAGTAGATTTTTTTATAGTTAGGGACTTCTTACATTAACTTCCCCCACTGCTTGTTTGCAAAGTCTTTATTTCCTAGAATTCCTATATTTTGTAGCAAGTAATAGCCTGGTTAGTCCAAGAGGCATATCTCCAATAGGAAACATTTCCAGACTGGGTCAGAAAAAAGACAAAATGAGGAAAGGAGACAACTGGCTCAGCAACTTTTTGGCTGCTCATTTTGGAAGCAGCACTCACACTTAATTTACAACTTCACAAAGTTCAGGTTTCAAGGCAAATTGCCCCCTTCCCGGCCTATTAGTAAGGTTTGCAACTGAACTTCAATGCACAAATTAGGGAGTCCAGGCAAGTAAGAATATAAGGTGCTGAAATCTTAGATTAGCACAACATTTAAAAGGAATTTTAAACTCTTTTAATTGCTTCTGCCTAATTTGTAAATGCCCCTTGTCTGCTCTCTTGGCCAATGACATTCTAATAGAAAGCTTATGGAAACTTAGTTTGCAAGAAGGTGATTTTGTAGACTAAGGGTGAGGGGAAAGCTCAGCTTTTTTTTTTTGATGGAACAGGAAGGCACATGCAATCTTCTCCAACCCCAACATGGACTAAAATATAATGTAAGATACAAGTTAATTTGGGAAGAAAAAGAGACTGTTTTGATGATAGCGTTTTGTGAATTTGGGGTGGGTGGTAGCATATTAACGACACTGAACTACCATCCAAATACATTTATCTTGCAACCAGAGACATGAGTCTTTGGTGTAAGAATCATTAATGGAAAACTAAAAAATCAAACCTATTTCCTCTTCTTTCAGGTCACTACCTTATGTTCTTTTCTTTAAAGAGAATAAAACAATGCCAAAACTCTTTTAAGGACATGTTTCTTGGGATTTTAAATAGTTAACAGTTTGGAAAACTTCCATACCTAGGGAAGGAGCAAACATTGAGATCTGTGTTTATGCACATCTATCTATCTATCTATCTATCTATCTATCTATCTATCTATCTATCTATCTATCTATCTATGTTTTCTTGTAAGACATGTAGGTCATTGAGGACTTTCTACTTTCTTCCCTTCCATATGCAAAAAAGGAAAAAAAAAAAAAAGAAAAAGTTGGATGTTTCTTCAAAAGGAAAATAATACCTGTTCCCTACTCCCATAATATTTATGGGGGCCTCTGCTCCAATGATTTTGGCTTTATGAGGTTCTTCTCTGTGGGGTGCCTTTTAATTGCCCACCGTCTCCTAGTTCTTGAGGTAAGTCTTTTTCTCAAGTGTTCACCCTAGCCCACTGAGAAGCCTTAGTCAAAGCAGTAGTAAAATTGGCATGCTTAAATACTTCAGGAATGCTAACATCTCAGATCTGAGAGGGTTAATTTGGTCCAAAATGCACTCTAGTAATGTTTATGTTTCAGATAAAGTGCCTACAATGTTGCAGCTTGCCCTTTTGACCCCCATTTCCTTGTTCGTGTGCTTCTAGGAGAAAGTGATACTTAAGTCCCAATCTTTACTTTTATTAGCTCCCAGAGTAGAATAGGATTTCAGCCCAGTCTTATCTTTGCTATAAACATCCTGTTACCATTCATATCTTAAAGATATCTTGGGGAAAATGATTAAATACATTCCACCAAATGGAAGGAAACTCATCACAGCTTCCCCCCCCCCCACCACCACCCCTTTAACTTTGGCTGGGGTGAGTTTAGGCAAATGAATGATACTGTGTTCTGGATTCTTTAATATTAAGAATATTAAGAAGTACATATTAAGAAGTATATATATATATATATATATATATATATATATATATATATATATATATATATATATATATACACACACACACATATATATCTTGTCTATAGGACAGGATAGGAGGATTTATACAGTATGTAGAAAAAGAATGGAGAACCCTCTCCTAATAAACAGGAAGAGAAAAAAAGTTGGGGAAGAGAGGAGGGGAAGGGGAAAGAGAAAGAACAAAGAAGAAAGAAGACAGAGAAAGAGAGAGAGACACACAGAGACAGAGACAGAGAGACAGAGACAGAAAGACAGAGACAGAGAAATAGACAGAAAGAGACACTGGGAGAGAGGAGAGAGGGGGAAGGGAGGGGAAGAAAGAGAGCAAGCATTGGGAAGGTGCTATCCAAGCCAAGCATTCAGGGTCTTCCTGGGTTGGGGCTTCCTAGAGAGATGGCATATTCATTGAGCCATAAAGAAGAGGAAAAAAAATAAGACTTTAACCTATTGTAAAGAGGCCCAGAGAAAATTCAAGAATTCTCTTAAAAAACAAGTCCTATCTAAACTTTTCAAGATTTATGACTACAGATAAGCAAGGATCACACTTCCTGTCATTTGGTATGTTCCCAAGAAGCAAGAACTGAGGGGGAAAAAAGAAAAAAAAAAAGAAAAGGGAGATCTGGGGAAGTTAGTGAGACACCCTTTATCCAGTATAATTACTGCAGGTTGTATTAGAAACAGCAGGTTCAAATTGGAATAAGAGGGAAGTTTAATATTATGAAGTCCAGGTAGGTTGTTGAAAAATGAGTACTTTATTTGAAAAATATATTTTGGACAAAGAAATTAGATGGCCCACTGGCAGAAGAATTTTACATTAAATATTTTCATTTCCTAACAATACATGGATCATCTCTATTCCTTCCTTCCTTCATCTTATTTGAAAGACATTTAGTGCCACACTGTGCTTTTTTCTGTAAGAGAGACAAAGTTAGATAATATAGTCCTTGTGTTCATGGAGCTTATGATTTTGATGGGGTGGTAGTGGTGGTGGTGAAGAGGTAACCCAACAAGAAATGCATAGATAACTTCAATGTATAATATAACTGTTAAGTTTATTAGAGAGCTGAAAAACAAGCAGTTATATGAGATCAAAGGAGAAAGATTAATTGCCAGGTAAGAGGAACACAAAGGGCTTTGTGGAGAAAGCAGAATCTGAGTTGAGCTTAAATGGTAGGTAGTGACTCAATAAAGAGGACATTTCATACTTCAGAAACACATTAATGAAAACATGAAGGTCGGAAAGTGTAAAAGCACATTCAAAGATGAGAAGGGGAGTCTTCTCTGGAAGGTCAAGGCTACAAATAGAAGAATAATATTAGATCAACCTAGAAAGGTAGGGTTGGGTCAGATTGAAGAAAGCCTTTATTGTCCATCTCCCCTAGTTAATTCCTTTAAAAACTTTTGACTAACTTTTCTTTTCCATTGTATATATCTTGTACAGTTTGTTGCATGCTCTCACCCCTATTGGAATGTATTCTCCTGGAGGATAGACTATGTTTTTATCTTTCTTTCTATGTTCACTATCTTGTACTGGGTCTGATATTTATTGTTGACAGATTGCCAATTAAAGAGTGAATTTTATATTGGTAGCAAGAGAATCCCTAAAACCTTTTGAGCCAACATAGACATGACCAGATCTATAAACATGAAGAGCTTATTATAATAGCAATATTTAGGACAGGTTAGAAGGAGAAGAGGGCATCAAGGCAGCAGGATTTCTTAGGAGGCAAAACAATTGGAATTCTGAACATTTCAAGGAACAAAGTGGGGAGTTGCCTAAAAAAGATAACTCATTTAATAACATTAAGTACTTATTTTGTGTATAAAAAAAGTCATAGCTTTTAAGGAGTTTCCATTTTAATTGGGAGACAATAAGCATCCTAAATATATACAGGGCACACAGAGATCAATCAGAAGGTGATCTCACAGGGGAACTAGAAAAGGCCACCTACAGAAGGAAGCATGTGTGCAAAATCTTAAAGGAAGCTAAATATTTTAAGAGGTGATGCTGAGGTATGAAAGAATTCCAGCCTTGAGGGGGAAAGAAGGCCCACAAGTTCCTCAAACACTAGGAGCTCTTCACACCACTTGTATTTTAAAAACACATGTATAAAAGATGAAAGCGTGGGCAGGTGAAAGAGGATGAATATAAAAGCATGGCAATATCCTGTAAGAATAAGGTCATCTATGACTCTTTCAGAATTCCCTCCTCCCACCATGCCCCAGGCCCCAACCCTGCTCCTTGCCAATGGCTTGCCAATTCTTACTGGTTCTACATCAATCCTTTCTCTCTTATCAATCCTCTTTCCTTCTTTTAGACCTCATTCACTAGGCCCTCTTTAGTCTTTGCCTCTACTATTGCAATAATTACTTAATCAGTCTCTGAGACTCTAGTCTCTCAGTCTCTCCCCTTGAGAACCTATCATCAATGCTACCAAGTTGATACTCCCAAATAAAACATAGGTTTGATGATGTCACTTTTCTGCCAAGAAATGTCAGTGATTTCATTCAAAGACCTACACAATTTGTCTCTATATTTTTACCAGATTATTTTCACATTATTCCCTTTTGGATATAGAGCATTTAAAAAGGCTATTTTGAATCAAAATGGACTGTTTGTGGTTTTCTCTACATGATAGTAAATATGAATGACATATTAGCATTCATGCCTTTGTATTCTTGGTTTGCTCTGCAGCCCTATATCTATCTTTTGGAATTGCTAACTACCTTTAAGAGGCAGGTTTGTATTTAATTATCTTGATATGTATTTTTTTTTGTACTGTTTTTTTCTTTTCTTATATAGAATGTAAACTCTTTGAGAAAAGAAATTGTTGCTTCTTTGCCTTTGTACTTCCAGTGCCTAGCACAGCTGTTTGTACCACATAGGTGCTTAATAAGTAATTCTTTTGATAAATTAAATTAAATGTCAGAACTAAAGCCCAGAATGAACTGAGTCTAGTAAAGTCTTTTTTTTTTTTTTTTTTTTTTTTTTAATTTTAGGGAACAAAAGGAAGATCAAAGGAGGCATAGGATTATGACTCAGGGACAGGATGATGATAAGAGATATGTCAAACTAAAATCTTCGGGAACTGATTAACTCTTACTTTATATCTATTTTCTCTGTCAGGAAGAACAATCTTTACATTGAGGCTAAAAAAAAAAGTTAATAGGGGATTAAAACTAACATAAGTAGAGAGATTGAAAAAGAGTGCTTAATTATCCCTTGATTACTTCAAGCCATGAGACCCAAATGAATTGAACTTTGAAAGATGATGCTATATGAAGGGAAAATTTCAAAATAAAGGAAGAGAGTAGAATCAATAAACATTATACCAGTGAACTTCACCCAAAAGACTATAAAACTGTGTGTGCCCAACCCAGGAGTATCATTACTAGGTCTGTATTCTGAAGTGATAAAAAAAGGGGGGAAGCACATTTTTGCATAAAAATATCTATAGTAGCTCTTTTGCAGTGGCAAAGAATTACAAATTTAGGGGATAACTATGAACTTGAAAATAACTGAAGAAATTTAATATATGATTGTAATGGAATACTATCAAGAAATAATGAGCAAAATGGTATCAGAAAAACCTAGGAAAATGCATATGAACTGATGCTAAGTGAAGTAAGCAGAAACAGGAGAAAATTATTCACAGAAATAGCAATATTGTCATGATTTATACAGTGAAAGATTTAGCTATTTTGTTCAAGACAGTGACCCAAGAAAATTTCAAAGGAACAACTTCCAGAAGAGAACTGATGAACTCTGATTTATTTATTTTTCTTGGTTTTATTTTTGTTTTTCTTTTCTTTTGTAATATAATTAATATAGAAATTTGTTTTGCATAATTTCACATGAATAATCAATATCATATTCCTTATCCTTCCAAAGGGTTAGGGAGAACATAAGAAGATAAGACTTTGAAACACACACACACACACAAAAAAAAAAAAAAAAAAAAAAAAAAAAAAAAAAAAAAAAAAAAAAGAATGCTAATATTTTATGTGTAACTGGGAAATATTTAATAAAATAAAACTATGTTAAAAATAATTTTCTTAACTAAAAGTATCCTGAATCCAATTCCTATGCATGTAGTCTTGTACTAGGACAGTCTGCATAAAACATAGAACATTTTTAAAAGATGATATAAAAATAAATAATATTGAAAGTTGCAAAAATATTTTTGCATTTGCTAAAAGTTTGTGTGAGAACTATACAATTGAATAAACTTCCTTATTTACAAAAACCTTGGTTTACAGTTTATGGATACTATGATTTGAAGGCTTAATTCTAAGTTCATTGGAGAAAACTTGAGCCATCATGTAGATCTCTTAACCAGTCATTTTCTGTCATTCTCCAATGAAAAGGAGAGATCCTCCTCTGCCAAGCCTTTAGGAATACTTCCATCCTGCAGACATTTAACTGCTGCTCTGAAAAGGGAGTTTATCTTAGACTTGTCTTCACACGTGCTTTTCAGGCTCTAGGAGGTGAACTTTCACCTTTTATTTATTTTTTTCCTCTGAAAGTCATTCTCTGGACATTTCAAAATCATCTCCCCTTATTTTCATGCTGTCTATCTCCATTAGGAGGTTCCTTCATAGCTATTCTGAGTCCATTGGAATGTCTCATTCAGAGGCAAGTGGTTGAAACAATCCCATCTATCTATCTTTTTGCTTATTTTATTACATATTTATTTTTCTTATTTCTGAAAAATGCATTTTAATACTCTAAGGCAGAAATAGTTATCTAGGCAATTAAAAAGCATTTCAGGAAAATAAAACTCAATTGTAGATGTAGGCATGGTGATAAAGAGCAATTGACATGCAATTCCACAGCTCTCAAAAGTTCTCTATCAAAATCCTAAAACTATTTAATACCCTTCTTGCTCAAAGGGCTTCAACTAGGTCCCAAGCTAATTGTCTTGGCAGCAAAGTTAAAACAAATTGCTCCTGTCTGAATCACATTTTTTTAAAATTTTCAACATTCTCTATTGATGTTATGAAAAAGTGGGAGTTCAACTTATGTCTCCCCATTCTATCAATATCCTGGCTCTAAATATGAGGTCCTTGATTGGTGACCAATAATTGGATTTTATGTCCAGTCTCTGCCTGCTCCCCAACCTCTTATATATCTATTGAGAAAATAAGAAAAACAAAACATTAGCAATATAAAAAATAAATACATTTACAAAATGCCTGAATCTGCATTCTGATTCTATCAGCTCTCTATCTAGAACTGAATAAAGTATTTTAATAGGGACTATTCTGCTTCCTTCTTGTTTTTGAATTTCCAGAACTTAGCACAGGTTATCATGGATAATTCTCCAATCATCAAGAACTCCTCAGATTTTAAAAATTCTGAATCTAGTTCCTTGGTCAGGAGAAACTGAGATGGGGGACAAAAAGGGAAGTGCTTTGAGCAATTAAGTATGGTAAAAGAGAATTTGCAGGACATCCTTTGCTTGCTGAATTCTAGTGTTAGGAGACTGGGTAGGGCTTTGTTACTTTCAAAGACCTTGTCAGATTATCAGTATTGATCTCACCAAGGAACCACCTCTCAGAAGCTATTGGTGGCTGGTTCACTTTTATTTTTTTTATAGATAAATAATTCTAGTAACTGAGATACCAACATAAAGGCCATCCAACTTCAGAGGCCTTGGTGTGGGAGACTGGATGATTCTATGCAAGGGAATTAACTAACTCCTTAGGATGATTATAACCATCTCTTATGAATCCATAAGAGCTAAACAGCTGATGATAAGAAAATACCCTTGATCTGTCCCTAGAATAAGCATATCCTGTATCCCCAGGTTACTTTATAGCTGGGAGTAGCAGCCCTAGTGACAGATGTGTTGTTGTATTTGAGATTCATTCCATTGTCACAATGTGATATAATCAGTTTTTTAAATGATTGATCCTGTGGCATCCTCCTCAATAGATAGTTTCATACAACCTAGTCTTGAGACCCTTGAGTGGTTAATTTTACAATTGAATTGAATAGTGCAATTAATTGGATTTAGAATTGGTTGAATATCAGGACCCAAAGAATTTCTACTAATAATTCAGTGTCAACTTGGACCCAAAGAATAGTCGTATCATCTTGGAAAGTGGTCTCTTGATCTAACATCCTAGTGAAGTTTACTCAGAACAGATGCTACTCCAGAATCAGGGGGGTTCCAACTCACTGAAATTTTTCAAGCAAACATTGAATGACTAATTGTCAGATATACTAGAGAGGAAATACTTGTTGTATTGAATGAGCCAATTATGTGCAATGTATTATGGTAAACATTTTATCCATATATCCTTTGATCTTAATAATAATCCTTCAAGGTAAATGCTGATTGTTGTTGTTATATGAAATCACAAATTGTTGATTATCTTTATGGTATTGTTGCTTTTATATTGTTCTCTTAGTTCTGTTTACTTCACTTTGCATCAATTCATACAATTTATAGATTTTTATGAAATCATTCTTTCATTATTTTTAAACAATAATATTTAATCACATTAATATGTTACAACTTGATTAACTTTAAATCAATTAATGGACATCTCAGTTTTCACTGTTTTGCTGCCAGAAAGAGTTGTTATAAATATTTTAAGTCATATAGATTTCCTCTTCTCTTTTGATGTCTTTTAGGAATAGACCCAATAAGAGTATTACTATGTCAAAGACTATGCACAGCTGAATAAGTTTTAGAGGATAAGTTGAAATTGTTTTTTCTAACCTTTATTCTAATTCACAGTTCTATCAATAGAGAACTTTAAAGTACCTCCTGGTTGTGATTGACCACAATCTAGATGATGGGATAATTTCCCATTATCCATTCAAGATTTTATATTTTTCATTTTTTTTACTTTAGTTAATAAGATGAGCATGAGATGATATCTCAGAGTTGTCTTTTAATTTGCATTCCTCCAATTATTTCTGATTTAGAGTAATTATGACTCAAAGTGATAGCTTGAATTTCTTCCACTGAAAATTTTCTATTACTATTCTTTGACCACTTATTAGTTGGAGAATGGCTTTTATTCTTATAAATTTGACTATTCCCTTCACAACTTACACATGAGTACTTTATCAGAGATGCGATAGAAATAGCCTCCCCTCCCCCACTTTTCCACTTTTCTTCTAATTCTGGCTGCATCAGTTTTGTTTGTTTGTTTAAAAACTTTTAAAACCAAAATTATATATTTTACTTCCTATTAACTTTATATCTTTTGTCTAAACATGAAGTCTTCCCCATCCATACGTAGATCTAGGAGTCAGTTTCTTATATGATTCTTTAATTTACTTATAATATTACCTCATCTCACCATTATATACCTTTTTAGAGTTTACTATGCGAGGTTTGTGTGTATGTATGTTTATAGTTTCTGATAAACAATAAGTTTTTGCCCTAGTATTTGAGCTTATTTAAAAGTAGATTACTGACTTCTATTGCTTTTGTTTCTTGTGTGCTTGATATATTCCATAGGTTAACATTTATTTCTTATCCAGTACCAAATAATTTGATCATCATATCTTTGTAATATAATTTGAAATAAAATATTAATAAGATACTTCCTTCCCATTATTTTACATTGATCCCCTTGATGTTGTCAATTGTTTTTAAAATTTCAGATGAATTTTGTTATTTTTGTAGCTCTATAAAAATAATAATTTAGTAGTTTGCCACTAAATGAGTGAATTAATTTAGATAATATTATCATTTTTATTTTATTAATTCAGTTTGTTCATGAGCAATGAAAATTTCTCCAATTATTTTATTCTTATAGGGTCTTGTATTTATTTGTATGAACATGTAATTGTATTTACAGAATTTCTATGTGTGTCTTGGTAGGTCAATTCCCATATATAAAAGTTTGTAATTATTCAAATCGAATTAATCCTATTGCATTTTTTGGTAACATACAGAAATGCTCATGTTTTGGATGGGTTTATATCCTACAACTTAGTTGAAGTTGGTAGTTATTTTGATTAGTTTTTTTTTTCTTTAATTGACTCTATAATTCTTTAAGTAAACCTCTTGTCACCTGCAAAAACATGATAATTTTGTTTTCTTTGTGCTTATTCTGTAATCTATTTTTCTTCTGTTATGACTGTTAAGTATTATTTCTAGTTTTTAAAAAAGCTAAATAATAATTGTAATAATTTACTTCCTTGCTCCATTTTGTTTTTGTTGGAAACATTTCTAGTTTGTCACTATTAGGGATAAAGTTGGCGTTTGCTCTTAGTTACATTCTGTTTATCACTGAGAAAAGTTCCATTACTTCCCATGTTTTCTAGTCTTTTTGATAGAAACAGATATTTTGTTTTCTCAAAAAAATTCTGCATCTATTCAAATAACTATTCTTTTTATATTAATTTGGCCAATTTTCTTTATAATTTTCCTAATATTAAACCTTTTCTGTATTCCTTAAATAAACCTGCCTCGTTATAGTGTATAATATTTGTGATGAATTTTGTAGTGCAAATACCATACTAGTATTTTATTTAAAATGTTTGTATCAGTAGTTATTAAGGTAGCTGATCGATAGTTTTCTTTCTCTATTTTGACTCTTCCTGATGAAGATATCAAGACTATATTCCTATAAGAAAAGGGAAATGGTAGGATTCCTTCTTCATCTGTTTTTTTTTTTTTCCTCTCACAGTTTATATACTATTAAAACTGATTGTTCTTTCAGTATTTGGCCTAATTCATTTTGTAAATCCATCTGGTTCTGGGTGTGTTTTTTTTTTTTTCCTTTTGTCCATTTATGTCATGTTCAATTTATTTTGTCTAAGTTATTTAATTGTATATTTTTTCTACTGATATGGGAAATAAAGTACATATAATAAATACTATGTAAATGTTAGTTGCTGTTTCTATTGCTACTACTAAATACTGGTAAATATTTGTCTAATTCTTTTGGATCTTAGTTTTGTTGGCTTATAATCAACCAAAGTATATCTGATAATTGATTTTATTGCTTCTCCATTGGTTATAGATTCATTTATTTTTCTCATTTGATATTAGTAATTTGACTTTTATTAAAAATCAAATAATCTAAATGCATATAAATTTTATTTTTTAAAACTTCTGTGGTTTTCTAGCTTTCAATTTTGTAAATTTCTACTTTGAACTTCAAAAATTTTATTTTGATGTTTAATGGGTAGTTCCTTTTTTTTTTAAGTTGCATGCCCAATACATTGAGCTGCTCTTTCTTTAACCATAATAGTAATAATAGTTAATATTTATAAATCTTACTGTGTGCTGGACATGTATGAGTTGCTTTAAGATTATTATTTCATTTGCTCTTCACAACAACCATGGGAGGTAGATGCTATTGTCTCCACTTTGTAGATAAGTAAACTGAGGCAAACAGGGAGTATGTGACTAGCCCAGTGAGTCAAATAATTAGCTAATGTCTAATGTTAAATTTTAACTTATATCTTCCTGACTCCCAGCCTTATATATTATTCACTATAGTACCAAACTATATATTTTATTTTTTAAATTATGTTGAGAGGTAGTTTCTCCCCATTTATTGCTTTAACTGTATAATCCAAAATTGGTATATTGGTTCATTGTTTTCATTACTTTTAATTGTCTTTTTCTTCTTTCCAGATTTTGTTCTTTAATTTGACTATTCCTTGGGATTAGTTATTTGTTTTCTAATTTATTTTATTAATTACTCACAAAGGCCTTTATCAAATGGTTTTAAAAATTATGCCATTGTTATTAAAAGATGCACTTAACATTTATTCTTTTCTATATTTGTGAAGGTGCCTTATAAAGTTGATGAATAATTAAACTCCTTTCATTTCCCATTCATTATTATCTAGAATTCCATTTTATCTAACTTTTCTAAAATTTTATTTGTCTTAATTTTTTTCTTGTTTTTAATTAGATTTATCTAGATTTGAAATTACATTATAGCAGTTACCAAAACCATTTGATATTGGCTAAGAAATAGACTAGTTGATCAATGGAATTGGTTAGGTCCAAAGAACAAAATAATCAATAACTAGTGTTTGACAAACCCAAGGATCCCATCTTTTGGGATAAGAACTCAATGTTTGACAAAAATTGCTGGAAAAATTGGAAATTAATGTGGCAGAAACTAGCCATTGACCCACACTTAGCACCATACACTAAAATCAGGTCAAAATGGGTTCCTAATCTAGACATAAAGAATGAGATTATACATAAACTAGAGGAACATAGGATAGTTTACCTCTCAGACCTGTAGAAGAGGAATGAATTTATGTCCAAAGAAGAAGTAGAGATCATTATTGATCATAAAGCAGGAAACTTTGATTATATCAAATTGAAAAGTTTTTGTACAAACAAAACTAATGCAGATAAGATTAGAAGGGAAACAATAAACTGGGAAAATATTTTTTACAGTCAAAGATTCCCATAAAGGCCTCATTTAGAAACATATATAGAGAATTGACTCTAATTTATAAGAAATCAAGTCATTCTCCAATTGATAAATGGTCAAAGCATATGAACAGACAATTCTCAGATGAATAAATTGAAACTATTTCTAGCTATATGAAAAGATACTCCAAGTCATTATTAATCAGAGAAATGCAAATTAAGACAACTCTGAGATACCACTACACACCTGTCATATTGGCTAGAATGACAGGGAAAGATAATGTGCAATGTTGAAGATGATGTGGGAAAGCAGAGACACTGATACATTGTTGGTGGAATTGTGAATACATCCAGCCATTCTGGAGAGCAATTTGGAACTATGCTCAAAAAGTTATTAAACTGTGCATATCCTTTGACCCAGCAATGTTATTACTGGGCTTATATCCCAAAGAGATCTTAAAAAAGGGAAAGGGACCTGTATGTGCAAGAATGTTTGTGGCAGCCCTCTTTGTAGTGGCCAGAAAATGGAAACTACATGGATGCCCCTCAATTGGAGAATGGCTGAATAAATTGTGGTATATGAATATTATGGAATATTATTGTTCTTTAAGAAATGACCAACAGCATGATTTCAGAAAGGCCTGGAGAGACTTACATGAACTGATGCTGAGTGAAGTAAGCAGGGCCAACAGATCATTATATACTTCAACAACAATACTATATGATAATCAATTCTGATGGATGTGGCCATCTTCAAAAATAAGATGAACCAAATCAATTCCAATAGAGCAATAATGAACCTAACCAGCTACATCTAGCGAAAGAACTCTGGGAGATGACTATGAACCAATACATAGAATTCCCAATCCCTCTACATTTGTCTGCCTGAGTTTTGATTTCCTTCACTTAATAAAGTTTTGTGGGGCTATGTGCATCATTTGCTCTCAGAAGAATAATTAACTCTAGACTTCAAGATGGTAGAATAAGCAATGAATCTTTTTAACTCCCCCATCTCCAAAAAATTATCAATGAGCATTTGAAGACAAATCATGGAATAGTAGAATTAGCAGAAAGATAAGGTCAAACTATTTTTGAGACCAAGAAATTTGGAAGATTTGAAGGAGAGGTATGTGTCACTTGGGTAAAGGGAGAATACAATCCAGAACAGGAAGCATCCAGCAAGTTAGTAGCAAGCCTCCAACTAATCAAGCTAGTGATATATCTTTATATATATATATATATATATATATATATAAAAATATATATATATATATATAAAACATATATTTTATATACAGACACACACAAATAAAATGCCAATTATTGTTGCTGTTCATTAGTTTTCTTTTTAAATTCCACATTGAGGCTCATTTCTCAGTAACTGGTTTTGTTCTAAAATGAGACATCAGAGCACTCAACAAAATATTGACAATTGGTATAAAACACATTTCTTTTATTTTTTAATTTTTATTATACTTTTTATTTACTAGGTATATGCATGGGTAATTTTATAGCATTGACAATTGCCAAACCTTTTGTTCCAATATTCCCCTCCTTCCTGCCCCCCCCCAGATGACAGGTTGACCAATACATGTTCAATATGTTAAACTATAAATTGAATACAATATATATATATATATATATATATATATATATATATACACACACACACATATACATACATACATATATATATATATATACATATATATATATATATATATATATATACACACACACATATATGTATATATATATCCAAACAGTTGTTTTGCTGTGCAAAAAAAATCAGACTTTGAAACAGTGTACAATTAGCCTGTGAAGGAAATAAAAAATGCAGGCAGACAAATAGAGAGGGATTGGGAATTCTATGTAGTGGTTCATAGTCATCTCTCAGAGTTCTT
The DNA here is from genome assembly GCF_048593235.1 of Sminthopsis crassicaudata. Taxonomy (NCBI): domain Eukaryota; kingdom Metazoa; phylum Chordata; class Mammalia; order Dasyuromorphia; family Dasyuridae; genus Sminthopsis; species Sminthopsis crassicaudata. The sequence continues at coordinate 175,085,449 of NC_133618.1, read as the reverse complement.
TCACTGGGTGTAGCTGGTTCAGTTCATTACTGCTCTATTGAAATTGATTGGTTCATCTCATCTATTGAAATTGATTTGGTTCATCTCATTGTTGAAAATGGCCACATCCATCAGAATTGATCATCATAGAGTATTGTTGTTGAAGGATATAATGATCTCTTCATCTTGCTCATTTCACTCAGAATCAGTTCATGTAAGTCGATCCAGGCCTTTCTGAAATCATACTGTTGGTCATTTCTTACAGAACAATAATATTCCATAATATTCATATAGCACAATTTATTCAGCCATTCTCCAATTGATGGGCATCCACTCAGTTTCCAGTTTCTGGCCACTACAAAGAGGGCTGCCACAAACATTCTTGCACATACAGGTCCCTTTTCTTTCTTTAAGATCTCTTTGAGATATAAGCCCAGTAGTAACGCTGCTGGTTCAAAGGGTATGTATAGTTTGATAACTTTTTGAACATAATTCCAAATTGCTCTCCAGAATGGCTGGATGTATTCCCAATTCCACCAACAATGTATCAGTGTCCCTGTTTTCCCACATCCCTTCCAACATTGCACATTATCTTTCCTTGTCATTCTAGCCAATCTGACAGGTGTGTAGTAGTATCTCAGAGTTGCCTTAATTTGAAATTCTCTGATTAATAATGACTTAGAATATCTTTTCATATGGCTAGAAATAGTTTCAATTTATTCATCTGAGAATTTTCTATTCATATTCTTTGACCATTTATCAATTGGAGAATGACTTGATTTCTCAATTTCCAATTTTCCCAGCAATTTTTGTCAAACATTGAGTTCTTATCACAAAAGCTGGAATCCTTGGGTTTGTCAAACACTAGATTATTAAAGTTATTGATGATCTTGTCCTTTAGACCTAACCTATTCCACTGATCAACTAGTCTATTTCTTAGGCAATACCAAATGGTTTTGGTGACTGTTGCTTTATACTACAGGTCTAGATCAGGTACAGCTAGACCACCTTCATTCAATTTTTTTTTTATTACTTCCCTTGAAATTCTCGACCTTTTGTTGTTCCATATGAATTCTGTTGTAATTTTTTCTAGGTCATTAAAATAGTTTCTTGGGAGTCTGTTTGGTATAGCACTAAATAAATAGGTTAGTTTAGGGAGTATTGCCATCTTAATTACATTCACTTGGCCTATCCAAGAGCACTGAATGTCTTTCTAATAATTTAAATCTGACTTTATTTTTGTGGCAAGTGTTTCATAATTTTGCTCATATAATTCCTGACTCTCCTTTGGTAGATATATTCCCAAATATTTTATACTCTCAACATTTGTTTAAAATGGAATTTGTCTTTGTATCTCTTGCTCTTGGATTGTGTTGGTAATGTATAAACATGCTGAGGATGTATGGGGATTTATTTTGTATCCTGCAACTTTGCTAAAGTTCTTAATTATTTCTAATAGCTTTTTAGCAGAGTCTTTGGGGTTCCCTAAGTATGCCATCATGTCATCTGCAAAGAGTGATAGTTTGATTTCCTCATTTCCTACTCTAATTCTTTGAATCTCTTTCTTGGCTTTTATTGCTGAGGCTAGCATTTCTAGTACTATAGTAATGGTGATAGTGGGCAACCTTGTTTCACTCCTGATCTTACAGGGAAAGGTTCCATTTTATCGCCATTACATATGATGTTTACTGACGATTTTAAATATATGCTTGTTATTATTTTAAGGAATAGTCCATTTATTCCTATACTCTCAAGTGTTTTTAGTAGGAATGGATGTTGGATTTTATCAAATGCTTTTTCTGCATCTATTAAGATGATCATATGTTTTTTATTAATTTGATTATTAATATGGTCAATTATACTAATAGTTTTCCTAATATTAAATGAGTCCTGCATTCCTGGTATAAATCTACTTGATCATAGTGTATTATCCTAGGGATGATTTTCTGAAGTCTTTTTGCTAATGTCTTATTTAAGATTTTAGCATCAATATTCATTAAGGAGATTGGTCTATAGTTTTCTTTCTCAGTTTTCTATCTACCTGGTTTAAATATCAGTACCATGTCTGTGTCATAAAAGGAATTTGGTAGGACTCCTTCAATCCCTATTTTTTCAAATAGTTTATGTAGCATTGGAGTTAGTTGTTCTTTAAATGTTTGGTAGAATTCACATGTAAATCCATCTCGTCCTAGGGATTTTTTCTTAGGGAGTTGGTGAATAGCTTGTTCTATTTCTTTTTCTGAGATGGGACTACTTAGACTACTTACTTCTTCTTCTGTTAATCTGAGCAAGCTATATTTTTAAAGGTATTCTTCCATTTAATTTAAGTAATCGAATTGATTGGCATAAAGTTGAGCAAAGAAGCTCCTAACTATTATTCTAATTTCCTCTTCATTAGTGTTGAGTTCTCCCTTTTCATTTTCAAGACTAACAATTTGCTTTTTCTCTTTCCTTTTTTTAATCAGGTTTACTAAGCGTTTGTCTATTTTGTTATTTTTTCATAGAACCAACTCTTAGTTTTATTAATTAATTCAATAGTTTTTTTACTTTCAATTTTATTAATCTTACCTTTTATTTTTAGAATTTCAAGTTTTGTGTTGTCTGGGGGTTTTTAATTTGTTCCTTTGCTAGCATTTTTAGTTGTAAGCCCAATTCGTTGACCCTTTCTTTCTCTATTTTATGCAAGCAGGCCTCCAGAGATATAAAAATTCCCCTTATTACTGCTTTGACTGTATCCCACACATTTTGGTATGATGTCTCATTATTGCCATTTTCTTGAGTGAAGTTATTAATTATGTCTATGATTTGCTGTTTTACCCAATCATTCTTTAGTATAAGATTATTTAGTTTCCAATTATTTTTGGTCTATTTTCCCCTGGCTTTTTATTGTATGTAATATTCATTGCATATTGGTCTGAAAAGGATGCATTTACTATTTCTGCCTTACTGCATTTGATTTTGAGGTTTTTATGCCCTAGTATATGATCAGTTTTTGTATAGGTTTCATGAACTGCTGAGAAGAAAGTGTACTCCTTTCTGTCTCCATTTAGCTTTTGCCAAAGATCTACAATATCAAACTTTTCTAGTATTTTATTTACCTCTTTGACTCCTTTCTTATTTATTTTGTTATTTGATTTATTTAATTCTGAGAGTGCAAGGTTGAGATCTCCCAGTATTATAGTTTTGCTGTCTATTTCTTCTTGTTGCTCTCTTAATTTGTCTTTTAAGAATTTAAATGCTGCAACACTTGGGGAGTATATTATAATATTGATACTGTTCATTATCTATGCTACCCTTTAGCAAGATATACTGTCCTTCCTTATCTCTTTTAATTAGATTAGTTTTTGTTTTTGCTTGATCTGAGATGAGGATGGCTACCCTTGCTTTTTTTGGCTTCAACTGAAGCATAGGTAGATTCTGCTCCACCCTTTTACTTTTATTCTGAATGTATCACCCTATTTCAGGTGTGTTTCCTATAAACAACATATAGTAGGATTCTGGCTTTTAATTCAGTTTGCTAATTGCTTCCTCTTTATGGGGGAATTTACCCCATTCACATTTATGGTTAGAATGACTAATTCTATATTGCTTGCCATCCTGTTAATACTTGATTATGCTTTTCTCCTTTCCTTCCCTCTTACCCTCCTCCCCAGTACTAAACTTGTGAGCACCACTTGCTTTCTACAGCCCTCCCTTTTTAATATTCCTCCCCCACCTTAAAGTCTCTATACCTATTTTACCCTTTTTCCTCACAATTTCTGTATTCCCTTCCCCTTAGCTTACTCCTTCCCTCTCATTTTTAATTGAAGTGGAAGAAGTTTCACAATAAATCGAATATATCTATTGATACACACTATGATCTTCCCCCACCTTTCTTTCTCTCAGATATAATAGGTTACCTTTGCCTCTTCATGATATGTAGTACCACCACTTTACCCTTTTTCATGATATAATTTCCTTTCTACCTCTAGTTTCTAGGACAAATTATGCATGTGTTCTTTACATATCTTTATGGCAGAAATATAGTTCTCAAGATTTATTTTTACCTTTTTAGAAATCTCTTGAGTTCTGTATTTGAAGATCAAACATTTTCTGTACATCTTTTTTTTTCACCAAGAATAGATGGAATTCATTTATCTTGTTAAATCTCCGTCTCCTTCCCCAGAAAAAGATGCTCATTTTTGCTGGGTAAGTTATTCTTGGCTGCATACCAAGTTCCTTAGTCTTTTGGAAGATCATATTCCAGGCCCTTCATTCCTTTAATGTGGATGCTTCTAGATCCTGGGTTATCCTTATTGTGGCTCCTCCATATCTGTATTGCTTTTTTTTCTAGTAGCTTCCAATATTTTTTCCTTTGTCTGATGGTTCTTGATCTTGGCCACTATATTTCTTGGCATTTTGATTTTAGAGTTCCTTTCAGTAGGTGATCGATTAATTTTTTCAATGTCTATTTTACCCTCTGTTTCCAAAAACGTCTGGGCAGTTTTGTTTGACAATTTCCTGGAAAATAGTGTCCAGGATCTTTTTTTCATCACATTTTTCAGGAGTCCGATAATTCTCAAATTTTCTTTCCTGGATGTGTTTTCCAAGTCTGTTGTCTTTCCAACAGGGTACGTGACATTCTTTTCAGTTGTTTCATTTTTCTGGTTTAGCTTGACTACTATTTGGTTTCTCCTTGAATCATTCATTTCTACCTGTTCAGTTCTAATTTTCAATGATATATTTTCTTCACTCACTTTTTTTATATCTTTTTTGTAATTGTCTAATTGAGTTTTTATCTTTTATGGAATTTTTTTTTTCCATTTCACCAATTTTATTTTTTAGAAAGCTGTTTTCTTTTTCCAATTAACTAATTTTATTTCTCAATGATTTTTTTTCTTTATCCACTCTTTCTTTAAATGCATGGGATAACTTCTACAGACTCTCTTGCCAAGCTTCACTTTCCTTTTCCCATTTCTCTTTTAGCTCTCTTGTGAGAGCCTTTTTGATTTCCTCTATGAGAATTTTGTGTATCGAGGAGCAGGTCATATCCCCCTTAGGTGATTCCTCTGGAGACAGTCTGCTTTTAGTCTCCTCAGTGTTTGAAGTCTGCTCTCTATCCATACAGAAGCTGTCAGTGATTAGAGCCCTTTTAAATTTTTTGTTCATTTTGGCATAGTGGGAATCAAAGAAACAAATAGACAAGAGAAACAATTCGTCTGATTCTGGGCAGGGGGATGGGGCTGGAAGGTGTAATCGGGCTTCCTCTACAGCTTGTGGGAGACAGCAGCGAGACACTAGCAGGACAGTGATGGCTGCGCTGTGTCTGTGCTCTGAGGCTCTAAGAGAGTGCTGAGTCACTCTGTATGGGGGTAGGGGTGGCCGGGTCCTGAGAGACACTAGCTTTCTGGTGTTTTATTCTTTCACTCCAGTGTTTACACCTTTTCTGCTGCTCCTGGCTTGCTGCCAAGATGGAATATCCACACTGGGATAAAGGTCGTTTTGCAGAAATTGAAGAGATAGCATCTCCCCACTCAGGTCTGAGCCATGTGAGCTGCCTGCTTCTCTCTTGCTGCTTGCCTTCAGCCTGCTCCCAGTCTGTTTATTCTTCTTCCCAAAGCAAACACAGACCTTTTCTGGTGAATTTCAAGAATGACTTCTGTTGGTGAATATTTGTGGGTTTTCTTTCCAGTCAAGCATTAATTCTGAAGCTTGTCCTGAAGTTAATTCTGAGAGAAAACTTGGAGCTCAAGCAGCTGTGTTTCTCCTCTCCACCATCTTCCCAATCATTCTGTAAGATGAAATTATTTAGTTTCCAATTACTTTTGGTGTATTTACCCCTAACTTTTTGTTGAATGTAGTTTTATTGCAGCATGATCTGGAAAGAAAGCATTTACTATTTCTGCCTTCCTGCATTTAATTTTGAGGTCTTCATTTCTTAATATATGGTCAATTTTTGTATAGGTTCCATGAATTGCTGAGAAGAAAGTATACTCCTTTCTGTCACCATTCAGTTTTCTCCAAAGATCTATCATACCTAATTTTCCTAAAATTCTATTTACTTCTTTAATTTCTTTCTTATTTGTTTTGTGGTGATTTATCTAATTCTGAGAGTGCAAGGTTGAGATTTCCCACTATTATAGATTTGTTGTCTATTTCTTCTTGCAACTCTCTTAATTTCTCCTTTAGGAAGTTAGATGCCATACCATTTAGTGAATATATATTTGGTATTGATATTGTTTCATTGTCTATACTACCCTTTAGCAAGATATTGTTTCCTTCTTTATCTCTTTTGATTAGATCAGTTTTTGCTTTTGCTTGATGTGAGCTAAGGGTGGCTACCCCTGCTCTTTTGACTTCACTTGAAGCATAACAGATTCTGTTCCAGCATTTTACGTTTACTTTGTATGTGTCTCCTTGCTTTAAGTGTGTTTATTTTAAACAACATATTGTAGGGTTCTTACTTTTGATCCAGTCTGCTATTTGCCTCCACTTAATGGAAAAGTTCATCCCATTCACATTTACAGTTAAAATGACTAATTCTGTATTTCCTGCCATGGTGTTATCCCCAGATTATGCTTTTTTCCCTTGCCCCTCCAAACCCCTTCCCCAGTATTAAATGTATGGTCCCCACTTCCATCATGTGGCCCTCCTTCTTTAGTATCTCTCCCTCCTCCATTTAAATCCCTTTCCCTTTCTTGTACCCTTCCCTTATTACTCTTTTCCTATTTTCTTTTCATCTCCTCTTTTTTAATGAGGTGAGAAAGAATTCTATGTAAAACAAATATGTCAATTATTTTCTCTTTGAGCCAATTCTGATGAGAATAAGATTCACACAATCTTCCTCCCCCTTTCTAACTTCCCTCAGATATGATAGGTTTTCTTTTCCTCTTTGTGGGATGTAGTTTTCCTTTTTTTTTATCTCCCCTTTTCCATTTTTCTGATACTATTCCCTTTCCAGTTCTATTTCCCTTATGTTATATCAGTAAAATCAAATTATGCATGTGGTCTTAATGTATATCCACAACAAAAATACATTTCTCAAGAGTTCCTTTTATCTTTTTCTGCTTCTCTCTTGAGTCCTATAGTTGGAGATCAATTTTTTTGTTTAGATCTGTTTTTTTCCTTAGAAACAGATTTAATTCATCTATTTCATTAAATGTCCATCTTCTTCCATTGAAAAAAAAATGCTAAACTTTGCTGGGTACTTCATTTTTGGCTGCATTCCAAGTTCTTTTGCCTTTCAAAATATCAGATTCCAGGCCCTTCAATCCTTTAATGTAGAGGCAGCCAGATCTTGAGTGACCCTTATTGTGGTACATTGGTATTTGAATTTTTTTTTTCCTGGCTGCTTGTAATATTTTTCCTTACTCTGATACTTCTGAAATTTGGCCAAAATAATCCATGGAGTTTTTTTTTTTTTTGTTTTTTTTTTTTTTTTTTTTTTTTTTTTTTTAGGGTGTTTTTCAGAAGGTGTTCGATGAATTCTTTCAATGCCTATTTTACCTTCTGATTCTATTACCTCTGGGCAGTTCTCTTTGATGATTTTCTGTAAAATACTATCTAGGCTATGTTTTTTCATCATAATTTTCATTAAGTCCAATAAGCCTCAGATTATCTCTCCTAGATATATTTTCCAGGTCTGTCATTTTTCCAAGTAAATATTTTACATTTTCCCCCAGTTTTTCTTTTCTTTTTTTTGGGGGGGGGGATTTGCTTGACTGATTCTTGGTGTCTCAACGAATCATTCATTTGTATTTGTTCAGTTCTGATTTTTAATGAGTTATTTTCTCCATTAGCTTTTTTTACTTTTTTTTTTTTTTTTGTATATGTCCAATTGAGTTTTTAAATGAGTTGTTTTTCTATATGAATTTTTTTTCCATTGCACTAAATTTGTTTTTTAGTGAGTATTTTTCTTTTTCCAATTCATAAATCCTACTTTCTTGGGAATTCTTTATCTTTTCCAGTTCACAGATTCTACTTTCCTGTGATTTCTTTACCTTTTCCAATTCACTAATTCTGTTTCCCTGTACTTCCTGTGAATTATTTACCTTTTTCAATTCACATTTCAGGAAGTTGTTTATCTTTTCCAATTCACTTTTCAGGAAGTTGTTACTCTCTTGCATTGCTTCTCTTTCCTTTCCCCATTTTTCTTCTAACTTTCTTTTGATATTTTTAATAGTCTCTTCTAGGAGAGTGCTATTTGGGGTATTGTCTGGAGGCTGTTTGCTATTAGTCTCCTCAAGTTGGAAACCCACTCTCTTTCTGTATAGAAGCTATCAAACATCCTCTTCATCCTCTTGATTTTTCTACTCATTTTTTAAAAGCCTTTAGGGTCTTCCTTTAGGGCAAGGAGGTTACCAGTTTCCTCTGCAGAACAAGGATAGGTATATGGACAGTAGCTGTCCTCTTAATAGGCTACAAGGAGTGCCCGAGCTATCGGAGTGCTCTGGGAGAGCTCCACATGCAAGTGATTAGGCCTGGCTATCAAGGGCCAGGCTGTGTAAGTGCCCTGCAAGGAGCCTCAGCCTTGGGGCAGAGGTTAAGCAGCGAGAGTATCACTGCCCCCCCCCCCAAAAAAAAAAAAAGCCTGCTTTGAGTATTAGCAGTTGCCCTATCCCTCACTGCACTGGAAGTGTCTCTGCCTGGGGAATGCAGTGGAGCTGAGGAAATTCCACTACCCCAAGCCAAGCCCTCCATTGTACAGATGAGAATCTGCCCTGGGCTGTGCCCTTGCAGTGCAGATTTGTGACTGTCCCCCAACAAGACCTCTTAGCTGCAAAATGCTGCTATAGAACTGTGTTATGGTCTGCTCTGAGTCACTTCCGGTCCTAGGTGGGTGCAGCCAGATCCTGTTAGGCTCTGGCATCCCTCAGTGTAACCCTCTACTTTAGGCTCTAATTTTTCTGCTGGTCCACTACTCTTCAACCAAAGCAAAGCAGTCAGGCTATGGAAGAGAGCTCTATGTAAACCTTCCAACTGCAGAGTCTGCCCCCACTCCTGATTCTATCTATGCCTGCCCTGGTCTGTTCCCAACACTCAGGACAAACCTTTTCTGGTGATATTCCAGATTATCTTCAGCTGGTGAGTTGTTGTACTTCCCGTCTTCGTGAACTTTACCAGTTTAGCTCTATTTTTAAGGCTGATTTTAAAAATTGGTAATCAGTGTATGAGAGGAGCTCAGAATGTCATGTGTGCCTTCCCCGCCATCGTGGCTCCATCCCCTTGCTTGTAATACATCTTGATCCCCAGTATGGTGGAGCTGGCAAACAGAATCCCTCATGTACCTCAGCATAGTTAGGGGAATAGGCATACTCAATTCTGAAATCTGCCACTTGCTTCAGTTTAGCCTTAGGTAAACAGGCCAGGCTACTGGGTGTTCCATTGTATTCTAGGACAAATGCAGAAATATCCCACTGACCTCAGCACATACCAGTGACAACCACTAGGACATAAATGAGTAAAAAAAGGAAAGAAAACATGAGAGATTCAAAAGAATTAAACTGTTTATATTCCTACATATGAAGATTGTATTTATAATTCTTTAAAAAAAAGCAGGAATAGAAATTCTAATTTCAGAAAAAAATAAAAGCAAAAATAAGTTTAATTAAAAGAGATAATGAATGAAATTATGTCTGGCTAAAAATACATGGCCAAACAAAAGGTAAAAAACATTATAAAATGTAAAATAAATAATTTTAATTACATTAAATAATAAGCTTTTGTACAAACAAAACCAATGCAATCAAGATTAGAATGAAAGTAAGAAGCTGAAAAATGACTTTCGTAGCAAGTGTCTCTGATAAAATGTTTCATTTCTAAAATAGAGAATAGAGTCAAATTTATAAGAATACAAGCCGTGCTTCAATTGTTAAATGATCAAAGGATATGGCAGGCAGTTTTCAGATGAAGGAATTAAAGCTGTCTATAGGCATTGAAAAAGTGTTTTTTGTCATTTGTGATTAGAGAAATAATTTGTGATTAGAGAAACAATTCTGAGGTAGCACCTCATGCCTACCAGATTGGCCAATATGACAAAATATTAGTGGTGATGTGGGGGGGAAATTGGGACACCTATGCACTATTGGTGGAGTTGTGAATATATCTACCATTCTGGAGTGCAATTTGGAACTATGCCCAAAGAGCTATAATGTGCATACATTTTGATCCAGTAATATATCCACAAGGTCTGCGTTGTATTAGTAATCTGATAACAACTTTCAAGTAGGTACTTTCTTTTTCTTTCTTCTTTCCATTTAATATAATTTTTCCAATTACATGTAAAGATAGTTTTCAACATTCATTTTTGTAAGAGTTGTAGTTTCAACTTTTTCTTTCTCCCTCCTTTCCCTTGTCTAAGACAAGCAATCTGATATATTTATGTATTACTCATGTTGTGAAAGAAACAGAAGGAAAAAGAGGAATCAGTTTTCCCACATTAAGTGGGAACAATTCTCATCTTTTTCTGTCATCTTAGTCAATCTGATAGTTGAGAGGTGGTGAAGTAGATACTTTCTGCCTTCAGCACTATGATGAAAGAAAGTAGGGATGGGAAAAATAAGACAAACCACAAAAAGAAAAAAATAATAAAACAAAACAAATGAAAAAAGTATGTTTTAATTTGCATTCATTCTCTGTTAGGTTCTTACTAAGTGCTAATGAGATAATGAGATATTAGGTTCTTACTAAGTGCTAAGTCAGTACTTGACAATTCTCTAGTTCCGGCCTTTACTGGGAGTTTGACTTGTGAATTCCTGGGGAAGAGCTTGCACCTGACACTGTCCCCGGAGCAGGTCACTCCCGTCATGGCATGCAGCTGGGCACTTGGCGCCAGAAGCGAGAGCCCCTTGGGGCTTCCTTCTTTCTTTCTTTCCTTCTTTGCTTTTTTTTTGGGGGGGAGGGGGGCTTAGCAATCAGAATTGAATGACTTGCCCATGGTCACAGAGTTAGTAAGTATCAAGTGTCTGGGTCATATTTGAACTTAGGTTCTGATTCCAGGGCTGGTGCTCTATCCGTTGTATCACCTAGCTGCCCCAGTGAACTTAGTTTTAAAAATATTTCCAGGGCTCTATTTCATATAATTCTCCATAGTTATTTTTCTGATTGTGGCTTGCATTTTCCATCCCAAGCCTATTGGAATTATCTTGGATCATTGTGTTGTTGTGAACAACTAAGTTTATCATAGTTGATCATCACACATTGTTGCTGTCATTGTGTAGTGTTCTCCTGCTTCTGCTTACTTCCCTCAGCATCAGTTAATATAAGTCTTTTTGGGTATTTCTGAAATCTACCTGCTTTTCATTTCTTATACAACAATAGTATTCCATTACATTCACAACTTATTAGCTATTTTCTGTTGATGACCATCACTTCAATTTCCAATTCTTTTCCACCCCAAAAAGAGCTGCTACAAACAGTTCTATAGATCTGGGTCCTTTTCCATTTCTAATATCTCTTTGGGATTTAGACCCAGTAGTTATACTAGTTTGTCTCAATTAAAAAAAAAAAAAAAAAAGCATGCTGTTTTATAGTTCTTTGGCCATAGTTCCAAATGGCTCTCTGGAATGGTTGGATCATAGTCCATAGTTCCACCAATAATGCATTAGTATTCTAGTGTTCTTACATTACTTCCAACATTTATCATCTTTTTCTGTCATCTTAGGCAATCTAACAGGTATGAGGTGGTCAGATAGATAGATACTTTCTGACTTCAACACTACAATATGAGAAAGTGAGAATGGGAAAAATAAGACAAACCAAAGAGATTTAGATTATATAGAAAACTTACACCTAGAGCTATTTTCTCAAAAAGCAGAGAGAAATGAAGGATAAACCTAGTATTGAGAGAGCTTGTTAAAATATACAATTAAAAAAAGGAACTTCAAGGATAAAAGCAGAAATAGAATTATAAACTGAAAAAATTTTTAAAATATTTGAAAAGAAGTAATACTACTATTTTCTTCATCAACAATAGTTAAACCACAACATTCTGACCCTAATATTACAAACCCCAATGTGGCTACACAAGATGTAGAAATGGCATTAAGTAATGAGAATGATGGGGAAAAAAACTGATTAGATCAAATATATAAATAATAAATGTGAGTTGGATGTAATATAATACTGAATGAGAATCATTTAACAAGATATCTAAAGAAAGGAAGATGCCAAATCATTAATTAGAACATCTATGACTTTATTTATAAAAACAAACAAACAAACAAACAAAAGACTACCTACTCACAAGTCTATTTGGTCATCTGTAGAAAATCTTTATGACGGTCATCTATGCATATAGTGAGGATATCCCTTTTATTAGGGAACAAGCAGACTTCTTTTTTCTTTCTTTATTAGTATTTTATTTTTCCAAATATATGTAAAGTAGTTCTCAAAATTCATTTTTGCAAGACCAAATTTGTATCCCAAATTTCCCTCTTCCCTCCCTTAATCCCTTCCTACGGAAGACAGCAAGCAATAAGATACAGGTTAAATATATGCAATACTTTTAAACACATTCTCACATTTTTCATGTACATGTTTTCATGTACAAGAAAAAATCAAATTAAAAAAAAAACATGAGAAAGAAAAAGCAAACAAAAAAAGGTGAAAATATACCATGATCCACATTCAGTCTCCATACTTTTTTTCTCTGAATGTGGATGGATTTTGGATAATACATTTATTAGAAATATTTTGAATCACTACATTGCTGAGAAGAGCCAAGTGTATCACAATTGATCATCCCCAAATCAGCTGTTATTGTGTACAATATTCTTCTGGTTCTGCCCACTTCCCTCAGCATCAGTTCATATAAGTCTTTCCAGGATTTTCTGAAATCAATCTGCACATAATTTCTTTTAGAATAATAGTATTACATTATATTCAAAAACCATAACTCCTTCAGCCTTTCCTCAGTTGAAGGACATCTATTCATTTTCCAATTCCTTGCCATCACAAAAAGAGCTGCTAAAAACATTTTTGTGCATTTTTCTTCTTTTATGATCTCTCTGAGATACAGACCCAGTATAGCAACATTGATGGTTCAAAGGGTATGCACAGTTCTATAGCCTTTTGGACATACATCCAAATTGCTCTCCAGAATGGTTGGATCAATTCAAAACTCCATAAACAATGCATTGGTGTCCCAGTTTTCCCACATTTCCTTTTACATTTATCATTATATTTTCCTATCATCTTAGCCAATTTGAGAAGTATGAAGTATTGTCTCAGAGTTGTCTTAATTTGCATTTCTCTAACCAATAGTTATTTAGAACATTTTTTCATGTGACTAGAAATGACTTTAATTTTTTCATTTGAAAATTGTCTGTTCATGTCCTTTTGACCATTTGTCAATTGGGAAATGACATGTATTTTTTATAAATTTGAGTCAGTGTTTCACATATTTTAGAAATTAGGCCTTTATCAGAAACACTGGCTGTAAAAAAAAAAAAAAGAAAAAAAAAAAAAAAAAAAAAGTGTTTCCTGGATTTCTGTTTCCCCTCTTATGCACTTATTTGCGCAAATTCTTTTTAATTTAATATAATTAAAATTATCCATTTTGCATTTCATGTTCTCTAGTTCTCTTCTTTAGCCAAAAAATTATTTCTTTCAACATAGAACAAGAAGATTTTTCAATGATATTTAGCAATGTATCATATCTCTAATGTCTTGCTATCAACTGAAAGATATAGACCATATAGGATATATGCTTATTCCTTTTGTTTATGCTTATTCCTTGTTCATTATGAAAAGCCACTTACTTCAGAAGATATAAGATCCAAATTAATATGTAATAATTAAAATAGTATAGCCTAACTAGATGGCACAATGGATAGAGAGAGCAACCAGAATAAAGACAGGAAGACTTCTCTTCCTGAATGCAAATCTGTCCTCAGACACTTGCTATCTCTGTGATTCTGGGCAAGTTAGTTAACCTTGTTTTTGCAGGTTTCTCCTCTGTTAAATGAGCTGGAGAAAAAAAATTGGGAGCAACTTTTATATCTTTGGAGGAAAAAAAAAAAACAATAAATAAACATACATCCCAAAGGAGTCCCAAAGAGCCAGATAAGACTGAAAAACAATTAAACAAACAAAAAAAATAGAGGGAACAAAAATCATAAAATAATAGAAATTAACTGTGAAATGTTAGCAGGTAAACTTGTATTCTACTGTGAGATCCCTGAGAACAATGATTATTATATGCCTTTGTATCCTCAGTGCTAGGTGGCACAGTGAACAGAACACTGGACTTGAAGTTAAATCCAAAAAAGACGTGGGGCAAAAAAGAGGTCCTCCTGGGGAAACCCAAAAAGATCTGAAGAAAGACCCCAGAACAGGGATTAAACAGCATGAAGTGTAAACATTTGCAGGCTAGTTCCATAGAAACAGCCAGTGGGGAATCCTGGGGCTAGCTAGGGTTAGCTGGAACTTCATCCCAAAACATAGCAACTTTCACCAGGTCTGAGTCCAGGAAGACTGAGGGAATTTCTGTTGATCAGGAAGGCCAGGTCCAGCTGTGCTGCAGAGATACTACCTTGGGTAAGAAGAAACCAGCACATGTACTGGATGCAGAAACAGTGAGGTAGGAATGCTGCTACTTGCAGACACTGCAGAAGGCTTGAATTTTTGGTTTGGAATTCTAGGTCAGGGGGAACAGCTGTAGTGAAGCTAGAGCCACCATCACTCCCCATGATTAGAGCTGCTTACACTAATGGTCTTCTTTACAAAAATGATGAAAAGCTAAAGAAGAAAAAAACTCAACCATAGAAACTTAGCATTGGAATAGGGAAGATCAGGGTTCATCTTCTTCTGAGGTGGACAGAGAAGGAAAACAAACAAACAAACAACAAAACAAAACAAAACAAAACAAAAAATAAATAAACAAAAAACCCTTCTCTCCAAAAAACTAAAGTTAAATGGCTACCTGTTCAGAAAGAATTAATAGAAGAACTCAGTCAATACTTTGAAAATAAACTGAGATAAATAAAAAACTAAAAAAAATAAGCAGAAAAAAACAAAAATGCATCCAAGAAAAACAAGAGTATGAAAAAGAAGTTAACAAACTGAAAATGAAAGACATTCTTATAGAAATTAGTAAAAAAAAAAAATCACTGATGCTATGGGACCAAGAAACAACAAAACAAAATATAAAGAATAAAAAAAAGAACAAAGAACAGAATGTGAAATATATTATAAGAAAAACAGGGGACTAATTAGAAGAGAAAATATTAAAAAATGTATTTGAATTACCTGAAATCTGCGACCAAAGAAAGAACCTTGACCCAATAACACAAGAAATTTTCAATGAAAATTGTCTTGGAGTAATAGAACAGGAGAGGGAAGCAGAAATAAAAAAAAGTCCACCAACAGCCACTTGAAAGAGATCCTTTGTGGAAAACACATATTGCCAAAATCAAATGGCCAGGTATAAGGAATAAAGTGGGATAAAGAAAGGTATAGAGACTAATAATAATGGGGTACAGTGTGTAAATTAATGGGAAAGGGATGAAGGGGGAGAGGAGCAGGTACAGAAGAGCATTTAGATTAACAGGAGTGAGATAATGTATGTAGATTAATGGGAATGTAATAAAGTGAAAAAGAAAGGGTGGGAGGAGAATAAAAGGGAGGGATCCATAGTGTAAGGCAGGATAAGTAATAGCAAGGTAAATTAAGGAACAAAATTAAAGTAGAAGAGTTATTAGGAATAGGAAATAAGGTATACAGAAACTGGAACAAGTATCAGGAATAAAATTTATTATTAGAAAGAAAAAAGAGAACAATAATCATTGATCTTAGACAAAGTCATACTTAAAGATTTAAAATCCTAAAAGATGATTTTGTAAAGCACTGTACTCAATACACCAGCAAATCTGGAAAACACAACAGTGTCACTGGATTTAAAAAGATTAATTTACATCCAAATCCTAAAAAAAAAGGTAATGACAAAGATTGTTCAAATTACTGAACAATTATTCTCATTTCATATACAGCAAGGTAATACTTAACATTTGGCAAGTGAGGCTTTAATCACATGTGAATTCAGAATTAGCAGAATGGTTTTCAAAGAAGCAGAGGAACTAGAGACCAAATTGACAAAAAAACTATTGGCTTATGGAGAAAGCAAGGGAGTTCCAGAAAAAGAAAAAAAATCTACTTCTGTTTCACTGACAAATAATAAAGGCTTTGATTATGTAGATGACAAGAAACTGTGATAAGTCTTCAAAGACATAGAAGTATTAATTCACTATATTTTTCTGAGGAATTTGTATAGGGGCCAAAAAGCAATAATTACCACCAAAACTAGAACAACTGACTGGTTTAAGATGAGAAGAGGAGTTCAAAAAACCTAAATACATTCCTTGTATTTTATTTAATTATATGCAGGGATCATCATGAAAAATGTGAGATATTGATAAGATGCAATTAAGGTTGCTGGAAGAAACATCTACAATATGGAGATGCAGATAATACTATCTTGATGACAGAAAGTGAAGAGGAATTAAGAAGCCTTTTCTTTTGAGGGTGAAAGAAGAGAGCATTACACCTTAACTACAAAACAAACAAACAAAAACTGATAGCTTAACATTTGGTCATTATTTTGTGGCAAATAGAGGAAGAAGAAAGGTAAGCATTGTAAAGATTTCATATCCCTAGGCTCAAAGATCACTGCTTATGGCAATAATAGGTATGCAATTCACTCAACAGCATTCCAAAAAGTGGAGACACTACTTTGTTGACAAAGGTGCATGTAGTTGAAATTATGGTTTTTCCATTAGTAAAGTATGATTAAGAGAGTTGAAGTATAAGAATATCTATCTATGGACCTCAGAATTCATGCTTTCAAATTGTGGTTCTGGAGAAATCTTTTAAGAGTCCCTTGGATAAATAGGTCAAATCAGTCAGTATTTAAATTTATTTGGGCCAATCACTGGGAGATTAAATATTAAAGCTAAAACTTAAATACTTTGGCCATATAATGAGAAGACAAGACTCATTGAAAAAAAAATGCCCTGATGTTAGAAAAGATTGAAGGCAACAGAAAAAGATGACAGAGGATGAGATGTATAGATAGTATCATGGAAATAACTTCAATGGATTTCAAAAGATAGTAAAAGATAAAAGGGTTAGATGTATTATGCTCTATGGGGTCATGAAGAGTTGGATATGACTGAACAATGAATAAGTGTTTTTTTTTCTCATTTTTTGCTCTATTTGGTGCTTAGAAGTAGTAATGTTATCACTCTATTAAAGGGTATTCAGAGTTTAATAATTTGGAGGACTTAATTACAAATTACTTTTAAAAATAGTTGGATCAGTGCATTAGCATAATAACCATGAATTAATATACTATTATTCCTTTTTTTTTTTTTTTTTTTTTTTGAGGCTGGGGTTAAGTGACTTGCCCAGCGTCACACAGCTAGGAAGTGTTAAGTGTCTGAGACCAGATTTGAACTCAGGTCCTCCTGAATTCAAAGCTCATGTTCTATCCACTGTGCCACCTAGCTGCCCCTATTATTTCTATAGACTCTCTAGAATTTATCAGTTTTCTTTTTTACTTAATTTACTAATATGAGGATGGAGCCAAGATGGCAGAAAATAGAGGTCTTTGTATGAGTTCTTCCTTGTTTCCCTCAAAATCAACATGAGATCAAGTCTATGAATAGCTTTTAGAGTGACAGAACCCACAAATATTTGCCATGTAACAAATTTCCATAAGAAGATATTTTGGAAGAAGTTCAGGAAAGGTCTGTCTCAATCAGGCAGGAGGGAGATGGCCCAGCATAGGTTTAGTTCAGGAAGACCAGGGTGGGAAGGCCTTCAAGGCAGAGGAATGACTGAGAGGCTCTAACCCAAAATATATTGGTGTGAATTACTTTTTCCTGATTCAGAAGCAAGTGGATCAGCAGACTAACTGTGAAACCTCCACACAACTACAGAAAGCAAATAGTGAGCTCCTGAACTTTATAATAATAAGCAGGAGTTGGACATACTCATCCAGCTTGAGAAGGAAGCTGACAGCACTGGCTCTAGAGCAATGTTAAGCCACTATCACCTGAAGAGAAAGTTTGAGCAATCTCCCCTTTGCCCCAAGAGCAGACTTCAACCTTTAGAATGATCAAAAAAGCAAAAAAGAATTAAAATTATAGACTTCAAACCCTGAAGATCCTAAAGGCAAAACATCTCCAGATGAATCCTCAAAGGGTGATAAGAGTTTGTCTCCAACTCAAAAGCCTCTCTTAGAATAATTCAAAAAGTATTTTAAAAGAGAATTAGAAGGAAAATGGAGAAAGGAAATGAGAGCTCTGCAGGAGAGTTTAGAAAAGGAAACCCAGAAATTATTTGAAAAAAACTCCTTAAAAATACATTTGACAAAATGGAAAAATAATATAATTCTTAAAAATAGATTTAGGAAAATGGAAAAATAAAACAGCTCCTCGAAAAATAGAATTGGTGAAATGGAAAAAGAGAATACTTCTCTAAAAATATAGTTGGTTGAAAAAGAAAAAAAAATCCAATGAACAAAACTTATTTAAAAGTTCGATTGGCCTAAAACAAAAGGAGATAAAAAATTACGTGAAGAAAACAATTCATTGAAAATGAGAATTGAACAAACAAAAGCAAATGATTCCATGAGACATCAAGATTCGTTCAAACAACTTCCCTGAAAAAAAAAATAGAAGAAAATATAAAAATACCTCATCAGAAAAATAGCTGACCTGGGAAATAGATCCAAGAGAGACAAGCCAAGAATTATTGAAATATCTGAAAACCTTGATGAAAAAGAGTTTAGACAACATCTTTCAAGAAATCATCCAGGAAATTTGTTCTGATATCCTAGAACTATAGAGGAAAATAACCATTTAAAGGATCGACTGATTACCTCCTGAGAGAGGCCCCAAAAATTAAAACTCCAAGGAACATTGTAACTAAATTCCAGAATTATCAGATTAAGAAGAAAACACTGAAAGAAGCCAGAAAGAAACAATCCAAATATCAATAGCTTCCACTTTAAAGGAAGGAAGAGTCTGGAATATGATATTTTGAAGGGCAAAGGAGCTTGGACTACAGCCAATAATCAACCATCTAGCAAAATTAAGCATTATCTATCAAGAATAAAAATGGACATTCAGTGAAATAGGGGGTTTTGATTTATTGTTGATGGAAACATCAGAGCTGAATAGAAAATTTAATCTTCAAATACAGAATTCAAAAGAAGCATAAAAAGGAAAAAAAGGGAAGAAAAATCCATTTGTAAAGGTTAAAATATTTACATCCCTATATGGGAACATGATGTTTAACTCTTGAGAACGGTATCTTTATTAAAGGTATACTTAGAGTGTGTTGGTATATTTTGACTTTACTGTTATATATAAAAGAAACTAGCAGTGGAAAAGGGATTGTTCTTAAAGAAGAGGAAAGAGGAGGTAAAATAGGGTAAATTTCATCCCATGAAGAAGCAAAAAAGACCTATTACAATTGAGGGAAAGAAGGAGAGAGCATTGTGTAAAACTTAATCTCATTGGATTTGGCTGAAAGGGGGAATATCTGACAAATTTATAGAAACTTGTCTTACCCTATAGGGAAGTAGGAGGAGAAAGAGGGAAGGAAAAGGGAAAGTTAATATGGGGGAACAGAAGGAGAAGGCAAAGGGATAAGAAAGGGGGAGGAGCTATGTTAGGGGAGGAAAGATTGAGGGAAGTGATGGTCAGAAGCAAAACATTGGGGAGGAGGGAAAGGGAAAAAGGAAAGATAAAAGTATAACTTGGGGAAAATAAGATGGTGGGAAATAGAGTTAGTAATTTTAACTGTGAATGTGAATGGGATGAACTCTCCCCAAAATGGAAGTGGATAGCCAATTGGATTACAAGCCACAAACCTACAATATGTGGTTTGGAAGAAACACATTTAAAGCAGAGTGATTTATACAGTAATGTGTTTTTTTTTTTTTTCTTTCAAAAAATTAGCAAATGATTTATCAATTTAAAAACATTCTAGTTTTATTTATTCAGTTTTCTTTTGCATATTATTTTTAGTCTAACTTTTAAGGATCTATATATTGCTGTTTAATTTGTATTTTTCATTTGTTGGGTTAAAGTTTTCTTATTTCTAAGTTCAGTGTATGTGTTTTAATCTTTGTTTTCTCTTATTGACCAAAGTGTCAAAAGTTGTATATTTTCTTTTAATAATTTTGGCTATATTCCAGAATTTCTCATATATTATGATATTGCAATTATCATTCCAATATGAGATGTATATTTAGAAAGGGAAAATAAGGAAATAAGCAGTTATATAGTGCCTCCCATGTGCCAGGTGATAAGCTAAGCACTTTACAAATATTATTTCAGTTGACCTTCACAACATCCCTTCAAGATAAATGCTATTATCCCCAGTTGACAGTTGAGTTAACTGAGTCACAGAGGTTAAATAACATTCCCAGGGTCACACAATTGATAATTATCTGATAACATGTCATTTCTGCCTGTCTGTACATTTAGTACTCTCTCTGGTATGCCACATAACTGCTTCTAATTAATCAGGTAAGGGATAGAGGGAATTATATTTTGTCCAAAAGTATCATTTGATTACATGAAATTGAAAAGTTTATGCACAAACAATATGAAGGAAACTAGGATAGGATGACAAGGAAAGAGGTTGCATGGGGAAAAAATCTTGGCATCAATTTATTCAATAAGGGTTTGCATACAATTTATGTAGAAAATGATGAGAAATATATAAGATCAAAAACCAATGTCTAATAAATAAGTGGTCAAAGAGCATGGACAAATAATTTAAAAAACTATTGACAACTATATGAAAGAATGAAACATAAAAAATATCAAATCAATAAATTGGGGATTTTAGTGAATTGCAAGATTAATGAATCAACAATGTGACAATAGAATCCAAAAAAAGAATGGTTTATATTGAACATTGAATATAAGAAGATTTTAAGACTAATTTGTATTAGGCCATTATTAAACATTATGTGTAATATAGACTCAAGACAGTCATGTTTAAAAACTAAAACTAAATCAAAGATAACATCAACTTCAACTACCTTCATTGGATAATGTCAAACATAAGTAAAGTCAATTGTTCTGGTTGAACAATCTAATGTTGACATCATCTTTTGCTAATGTTTATATTTTCTTGCAAATGTTTGACAAACTTTTACTAATTTCTTTTCCTGACTGGCCAATTTGGTTATTGTCAAGGTTTAGATGGCTACTGTCAACATCCTCCAATTTGGGCACTTTCATTAAATTTCACATTCTGATGAGATGAAACACTCAAATATGAAAATAAGTGAGGTAAAATCATGTTGTCCTTCAAAAATCTTTAATTAAGACTTCTATGAATAAACAATAATTTGAAAGATTGATGTAAAGGGGAGGATTTAGATAATATAAATTTTGCTCTGTCCAGAAAGAAAACTGTGGCATCACAGAGTGGCCCTTTGAGATGTGTAGAGACATGACAGGGCAAATCCATCTCTAGCAATCCTGTTGTGTATAGTGGGATCAAAGAGGAATGAATGATTACACTTGACTTCTTGAGAGAAAGGGCAAGAAGCAATGGAATGCATGATCCAGAGTATCTCTTCCAAGTCACAATTTTTCTGTATTTCATTCTAATAATCTGATGTAGTTAAAGACAGATAATAAGACTATAAAATATTTAGTGTTAGGTATTTGTAAATATGAGCTACTTTCATACAATTCTATTTAAATTAGTTTACAATTTTAAAATATATTTTCTCTAAACATAATCATCAATAATCATGCTTGAGATAATATCCCAAATTGCTTTAGAAATTAATCATGATTTATTAAATTAAAAATTGTTCTTTCCACCAACTGATAATGTATTAGATTTTATGAGAAAAAAAGTCTTCTTATTCTTATGAGAAAACTTCTTCTACTGATAATAAAGCAGAAGAGTTATAGAATGAGCTTAGGGTTATGGGATCATGCACTTACAATTAGAAAAAAAAAATATTAGTTGAACATCACTTATGTGTGAGATGAGGAAACTGAAGTTCAAAGAGTAGACAAACTGTGTTCAAAGTAATACAGGTATTGACAAAGTTAAGATATGTCAAATCTAGTACCTTTTCCATTTCAAAATGAAATGATTTACCATTGTTACTTCAGTGTGATGCAATAGCACATGGAAAGCTCTATCAATGTTTAATATTATTCTTTTGTTTTGTTCTTTGTTGAACTCTGACTAGGTTAGCTCAAGGCAGACAATGGAAATGGAACCCTGCTGGGTTAAAAGCCATTAAGGTATGGAAATCCCAAAGTAAATTGTCCTAAATTTCTGGGCAGACAAAATACTCTACAGCCACCTAGTGGTATGAGAGTCAGAAATGTGTCATCACCAATCATGGCTAAGAATAAAGGATTTCAAGGAGTTGTCATATGGATATGTAACAGTTAGAATATAAATATATCATATTTTGACTAGAATCATATAGCATTTAAGATACTCTAACTGTAAATCACTCTGGATTCCTATATCTAAGTAATTTAGTTATGTAGTACCAAGTAATCCTTTTCTCTTCATTAAATCTCATATTACTTTCTAGGACTTTACTATTATTTCCCTAACTTTTTCATAGGTATATATTGCAGGGATAAATCAAAAATAATGAAAGCTATATAAATACAAAGCATAAATACAAAATCTTATAGTTTGTCTAATATCTATAATGCATTTAACAATAATCACATTTGCATGATTTCTTAAAGTTTGCAACGTGCTTTATAAATATTATCTCATTTTAACTTTATAACAATTCTGGAACATAGGTGCTAATATAATTTCCATTTTATATATGAGGAAGCATAAAAAAAAAAAAAGTTAAAAAGACTTGGCCAAAGTCATATATATGATGGATTATTGAGGTTGGATTTGAATTCAGATCTTCCTGATTTTAGGTCTATCCAACATGCCATATAGTTGCCCTGATATGTCCTCATAGATATAGCAATATAGCTGATTTGATATAAAAAGGAATTTGATTTTTAAAAATCTCCAAAAAAGAAAAAAAAAGTGAAATATGCACATCACACTATAGGCCAATGAGTTTGAGTTCTGGAAAAAGTTCTATAACATACTACTAAAATAATGCTTAAAAATAGTTAGAAAAGGAAATGACATAGAAAATAAAAGCATGGTTTCATCAAAACCAAGTCATTCCAGAGCTTAATTTCCTTTAAATAACAACAACAACAAACAATATTGTATTCAGTAGATCAGTTACAACTGTAGTCAGCCTAAATTGTAGTAACACATTTGATAAAGTCTCTCATGCCATTTTTGTGGAAGAGATGGAAACATGTGGTTAGATGATAGAACAATTATGTGCATTTTGAACCAATTGAATGGCCAGACCAAAGTAGCAGCTGTTAGTGGTATAATGTCAGCTTCGAAAGAGTGGCATAAGGATCTGTGCATGGCCTTGTGATGTTTAAAACATTTATCACTTACTTGGATAAAGGGGTATGCTATGAGCTTATGAAATTTACAGTTGACACAAAAAAATAGAAGGAATAACTAACAATTTTAAAAGGACCAGAACTCAAGAAAATCATAATTACCTTATCCATTGATCCAAATCAAACAGAAGAAATTTAAGAAGATGTATCCTATATTTAAATACCTAAAAATTTATGTAAGTAGAAGATGGGAAAGGGATGACTAGATAGTGGTTTTCTTTAAAAAGAGATCTGAAGGCTTTAATAGAAAGCATGCAACTGAATAATCATTTAGTATGAAACTACTATGTACAAGCCTGGTCACCATGAATCTTTGGCTAAGCAACCTCTGCACTGGTAGGAAAAATCCTCAGAAGGGGCAAACTGTGGACATCTGAAGTACTGAAGCAGTTGAGAAAGTGTGTTTTATAACTAGAATGTAGGAAAAAAATGATTTTGAGGATTTTTCTTATTTCTCTTACCTGGCTAGCCACTCCTTTGAACCCTCTGAAGTTGCTGTTCCATGTGTTCTATTTCATTAACTCTCTCTGTTTTTTCTTAATTTTCTGTCCATTAAATTTGATTTACAATAGCGTATGTAAATAGATTATGGTTTCTTGGGCATATTCAAGAGATGTGTTTTTATCCAAATGTCTTCAAGATAATAGTGCAACTTGATGAAGATGTGGTAAGACATGATCCAAATTTGTATTCAAGAGCATTGATGAGTGTGCAAAACCACATATTTCTGCTTTTTTAAAAAAAATAAATAAGTAACATATACAGAGATTTTAATCTGCTCACTAAAAAGGCTTCAGCTGGATGTGATACTGATTTAATAAGTACTCATTAAAATGAACTCTCAAAGTTATACTTCTGGAATTTGATTGTTAATGTTCCTGGCTTTTCTTTAAATTAGCTTCAATGATAAAAGTAAATATCACTTAAAATCACTATATTATACTAGAACTAAGATAGAAAAGCAGATCTGATTTAAAATAGTCCTACCATTCATAACATTCAATGTCATTTGCCAAATTATTAAAATCCTATTTAATAAAATTCATATTAATATTGGAAAAAACAAAGAATAGATAATCACTTGATATTAGCCTCTCTTTACCCTTTATGTCTCATTTCTTTATAACATCCCTCCTACACTACACTATTCCCACAATACACAATTATCTGGCAGAAGACTCTGGTCAGAATTAAGCATAAGGTGAAATGCTTTTTACAATGATATGCTGATTAAAATCAAGAATGCATATGAGTTTCCATAAATGTTCCTTTTGCTAGTTATTTTAAAATGTTTTGACTGTAATATTTTGTCTCTGATCTACCTCCTCCCTCTATTTTTTCAATAAGCATGTTTCTGCTGCTCAAACCAAAGAGCTGTCAGACTGGGTTGGAAGTGCTGAGGCCTGGCATTTCTAGATTAAATGTCAACCAGATGTTTGAGCATTTCCCCTAAAAGACTTCTGAGAAGCTTTCAAATTTAGTGTTGTGTTTCACTGCTAGGGAAAAACCTAAGTTTGTCCAGTAGGAATTTGGGCAGGGAAGAAGCAGGCAGGGAGGAAAGCTTTCTAGATGGGGTGGGGGGAAGAGTGTGGAATGAATTATCTAACTAAAAAAAAAGTTACTTGTTCATTGGACATCAATTTGATTGTCACATTCACAGCAATCAGGGATTATGCATTATTCATTAATAATAATAAATGGGTATAAATAAAATTCACCTACTAAAATGAAGATTGCAAAATATGAAAAAAATTATACAACCTCCTTCCCTTGAGTGAATGAAAAACTCAAACTGACATGTTTGGTTCTTTGTTCCCTGGGGTATAGTTTTTTTTAATATGGATGATAATGATGAATTAAAAACATACATTGACTATGGGGCATATTTTCTTTTGAGAGGTTCATTATGTTTTGTCTTGCTATTAAGGCTTTTATCAAGATTGTTGATGTAGAAACATATTTGGATAATTAAATTTCCCTTAAAAATGCTGGCAGTTTTCTATTTAAAAGAAAAAGGGAAGGGTGGTCGGGTGGTGACTGAAATAGCAGCTTGGAAGTGAGAGTTGCTGTATGACATAAGCCAGAAGCTTTTAATCTACTTTATGCCTCAGTTTCCCCATTAGGAATTTTTTTTTAATTGAATAAGTATTTATGGGACAACTAAGATATGCTCAGCACCATTATAGGCATTGGAGGATGAAGGAAAGAAAGGGCCCAAAATATGCATTGTACCACC
The DNA here is from genome assembly GCF_048593235.1 of Sminthopsis crassicaudata. Classification (NCBI taxonomy): domain Eukaryota; kingdom Metazoa; phylum Chordata; class Mammalia; order Dasyuromorphia; family Dasyuridae; genus Sminthopsis; species Sminthopsis crassicaudata. The sequence continues at coordinate 175,059,751 of NC_133618.1, read as the reverse complement.
TGTCCTAGAAAACATTTATGGTCATGATGGGAATTTGACATAGAGTAAAGAGAAGTTAATCAAAGCATGATTATGTTCTCAAATGAATACTGCCTTTAAGTGCTATGAACATTTAGATAACAGAGAGGTCAAGGAAGGCTGGAATAGTTCAGTAATTTAAGGGAAGTACCATTTTCACGAAAGAGATGGGACTGGCATTGGCCTTTGAAGAATAGAATCACCACTTAAGTATAAGGCAGAGTGCTTAGCTAATTTGAAATGAGTGAAGTTTAGAAAAGGGGAAAAAATAAAATATAAAAAAACCTTTCTAAGATAATTATTTTGTGAATGCTCAAAACAAATTTTCACTGGATAACTCATTGCATGTTAAAAATTGGATACTATTGGGTTTAACTATAAATTATGTTCTTAAATGACTACCTATTTTAACACTTTCAGTGCAGGGGATGAAATAACTCATTTTTTATTGAATTTTATATGTTTTACAAAGCTTTTGGTAGCACAGATGTCATTGTTTCCCTTCTAGAGATTAGGAAACATCCCTAGAGTAGATAAGTGACTTGTTCAAAGTCTTACTATATATTTCATTGAAAAAAATCAAGCAATTTGCTAAGAGCTCCCTCTTCTCCTGTACCCTTTTCACATCATTCAGGCATCTTCCTTTATTTAAACAGTTGCTTTTTCTCAATTATAGTCCAAATTGATTGATATTCCTGCAACATTTGGAACTATTGATCACATTATACTTTCAGAGACTCTTTTCTGGGTTTTTGAGACACTGTTCTCTACTGGTTTTCTTCATACTCATTCTCAATTACTTTGATAAATTTCACACAGACTATACCTATTAATCATGGATTTCCCCCAAGGTCTTTTCTGTACAGAACCTTTTCTACTCCTTCTAGACTATCTCACAAGTTCTCATCAGGTTCTATAGGTTCAGTTATAAGCTCTTTGAAATGATGCGCAAATCAATATATCAAACCCTAACCTCTCTCATATCACCACCTGCTCTTTGGATATCAAATTGTATATTTGTAGCCATCTGAGATTCCACATATCAAAAATAGAAATCATTTTCTTTCCATGCAAAATCTTCCTCTTTCCAACTTTTTCTGTCATTGTTGAGGGAATCACCATCCTTCTACTTACACATGATTGTAACCTAGGTCTCATCCTCAGTTCTGAACTTGTGCTTATTTCACATAGACCATTTGTTGTCAAATTTTGTCATTTCTTCTTTTATAACACATCTTTTCTATTATTTCTATTTATACAACTGTCACCTGAGTGCAGGTCCTCATCATCTCTCACTTGGATTATTGAAATAGGTTTCTAATCAGTCTCCCTACCTCAGGTCTCTTCTCACTCTAATCCATCTTGCTGTCATATTTGACTAATATGTATGTACTTATCTATATCCAGGAAAAAATATATAAAGTTATTTGTCATTTAAAGGTCTTCACCATTTGGCTCCTTCTAACCTTTCTAGTCTTTTTACATATTCATTTTTTTGTACTATCTAAAATCTAGCTACATTGGCCTACTACATATAGTTCATACATGATCCTGTTTCTCCCATCTCTGTGTCTATGCACTAGCTATTTGCCATGCTTGAAATGCTCTCCCTCCTTATTTCTACCATTTCTTTTCTCTGACTTTCTTCAACATAGCTCAAATTTCTTTTAAATAGTCCTTTTTTAAATCTGCCCTTCTCTCAAGATAGTCGATGACAGTGAGCACAACTTCCTTCATGCAATTTAGGCTATTTTTTTTTCTTCTTCTTCTTAAAACCTAGCGAAACTTTCCACAAGATCCATTTGGTTCAATATACTAAAGACTAAAATTGTTCACATCTCCTACCTCAAAGTGTCCTTAGTGCTTATCCTTACTGAACATACTTTTTCTAAGCCTAAATAATTTTTTTGCTTAAATATTGATTGATATATGTATCTCATTTTGTTATAATTAGACGAATTAGGCACATCTCAGAAAACCTTCCTTCTACTTTGTATATATCCTCTTTGTACCTAGTTGGTTACATATTGCCCTCCTATTAGAATCTGAGTTCCTTAAGGGCATGGATTTTTAAAAATTTTTACTTTTTGTTTATTTACTTTTGTATAGCCAGTATTTAGTATATTCCTGGAATGTAGCAAACAATTTAATAAAGGCTTTTTGACTGACTTATTAGTATAAATATTGTAATCAGAGAAATGTACAATCAGAAATGATAAGTTAGTTAACGAAGTTCACCTGAACTCTAAGTAGATTTCTAGTCATGGTACATTGAAGAGAATATTTACATTAATGATAGTACTAATTCATTGAAGAATTGACTATATTGACTAAATGCCTTTTGAATATTCATCATATTCCAAGTCAAAACTTTTATTTCTTGGTGATTGAAATATACTCTTTTCTTTGAATGGAAAATTCAAAAGAAGACATTGAAAAGAATGCAGGAATGAATATTTACATAAAAATGTTAGGAAATGTACAACAATTGTTCTCTTTTATATTCTTTGAGTCATTGATTTAATTGCCTATATTAAGATATTTCATTTTTTCACATGAAAATTAAATATTTGGTTTCAGTTCCTATAAACTTAATTATTTATGGGTTTTCTCTTATTAACTTCTCCTGTTTTTAATAAGTAGAATTTTACTAACAGCAAATAGTAGGATTTACTCTTAGGTTTAAAAACCCATCTGACATAGGAAATTGTTTTTTCACCATTAGCATTGACTCAGTGTATCTTTGAAAAAGTTGGACACATACTTGGATGTTGCACTTCATTCTCAAAGAGACCAAAAGAAGATTGTATTCAATTGTATTGTACTAAAATGCTTTCATTCATACCAGATCCCATTTATAGATCATCACAAAATTTCTGGATGAGTTATACTAGGTAAAATTTTCAACCTTATTTCAATTACATAAATTTAATGGTGAACTTTTATTTAATAATTTTAATTTTTACCTTCCCTATTAGATAAGGAATTATCCAGTTAAAATTTCTCTTATTTCAACAAAACTATGTTCAGATTCTTTAATTCTTATTCCTTTGTTTCTTCCTTTCATTATTATAATTTTCTATTTGCACTATAGATGTGAGGAAGAGTTAACAATTTTATATTTTATTATCTTTGTTCTTTAGTATTATTTTTGGGCAATTGTGCTCTGGT